>NC_059336.1:56155325-56456665 GCF_018350155.1 Leopardus geoffroyi
TATAAAATGCCGTGAGATTATTTAGGTTAGTAAAAAACTAGCAAGGATTGCTAAAAACTCCAGAAGGATCTAATCAAAATGTGAGACTCTGCAACATAATGACAGATGGAATTTAATGTAGATAAGAAAAAGGTAATGCATTTGGGGAGAAATCATTTAAACTTTTCATATACATTGGTAGGATACGAATTAGCTGAACTTCTCAGAAAAAAAAAATAAGGGGTAATTATGGATGGAAGTATTCATTGAAGACATCTGCTCAGTCTTCAGCAGCAGTTAAAGCTAATAGACTGATGGTTATATTAATAAGGCAAGGGAAAATAGTATGGAAAATATTATGACATTATTCTATATAAACCACTGATTTAATTTCACTTTGAACACTGTGTTAGTTTTTGGATTCCTAGCATTTTAGAAGAGGTAATGTTTACAAAGTAAACGTTAGACACACACGCACACACACATGCACACACACACACACACACACACAAATACAGTGAGAGAGAGAGAGAGAGACAGAGAGAGAGAGAGAGAGACAGTGGCAGCAGAGGCAAGGGAGGGAAACAGAGCCAATGCAGGTAAGATGGAACCTTGAATACCGGAGGCTGGGTTCCGCATCCCTACCCTCACATGGTCTTATTGAATTCATAACGGCAGCTTATAGGAACTGCATTCCCAGAAGAGTATTTACCAACGAGCTTTGAGCAGAACATTTAATGCTTTTTTAGGCCAACAGAAGGATTTTATCCTCTGCTTGTCTGATACATGGTTGGTAGCTGCCATGTCTGAAAATATTTTTAGAAGTGAAGAAACCATCCTTCTAATGCAAACATTTTTCCCCCCTCTGCATAAGTCTCACTGACAAAAATCACAAGGTGGTGGTGGTGACGGTTGGTGTCACAGTCCCATGATCCTCTGCTGTTTATTCCTTCCACCTTTCCGGAGTCAGGGATAGCCTTCTAAGAAAAAAGATCCTGAGGGGGGTGAAAGATGTCTAAGTCGGGAGAAAGATGTGGATAGTAATAAGATTGTTCCTTAATAGTTTAATTTTTTTCTACCTTCCTTGTTTATATCATTTAAATGAACGACTTACAAACGTGCAATTCCATTCCCTGCCCTTGCTCTGAACCCCTGGGGCAAACCGCTTACCCACGGGGCATGACGTGGTAAGAGGCAAGTATTTGTGTCAGATGGCTTGGGCCCAATGTTGGTTTGCCAGTTTTGAGACCTGCGACCTTATGGAAGATTCCTTACTCAGTGGGTTTTAATTTTTTTCTCTTCCAAAACGGCAATGATAATACCCAGTGGACAGCATTATTGTAAGAATTAAATACAGTAATTTATGTAGATTCCTTTGCACATTGGGAGTGCTCAGTGTTAGATATATCACTGGTATCAAATACATGGGTTTTAAATAAAAATAAAATAGGTGTATTATCATTTAGTCTCAAAAGAATTTGCTTGACATAAAGTCCTCTGTGTATTTAGAGCTTCAAGAAGCTGTCCTGAATTACAGGTTTCCTTGATCCAACCCCAAATTCCCATAGAGTCTCTCTGCCAGTAACCCCTGATGATCATTTCGTTCCGCAGCAAATGAGATGTATTTGTCCCCTCTCAGAACGTTCTCCACGCTTCTCCAACTCAGAGCCTGGTTCGTGGCACAACCACTATTTATAATGCCTGACCGCTTCTTCAGTGCTTGCCTCCGTCCCGCATAGGAAGGCACAGCCAACGCTTGTCTTCTGGAAATCTATTCAATTCCTCCAAGAGCGTGTGATCAGTCTATCCCCGAAATGTTATAGCACTTAATCCGGACTTCTGCTTGATCCTAATTAGCATCCTGCCTTGCGTTATTTGTATTATTTATCGAATCACTCCTCATGCTATTGTCAGCTGCAAAGATACAGACTCACTTCTTACAGTGAATCCATGGACGCAGCAAATGCAAAGAATAATAAGCCCACTGCAGAAAGAAACCTGTAATCTCATGTAGTAAGCACAAAAACACAGCTAATAGTCACTTCGCCTCATCTTCCCTTTCAAGTGAGGATTTATGACTTCCTGAAAACGTGGGACCATTCTCTACCAGAAGGACTACGTTCCCATCTCAAAGCTTGGACCAGACCGTATTAAAGTATGGGAAGCTGACTGGGGCGGGAAGTCGAGCACTAATATGCAAAATGCGTTAAGATACTATTTTTCTCTGAAAGTTCACTGTGGAGAATAAACAGAAGGTGTGATTATGAATTAGTTTGTATCCTCACTTATTTTGTTTTGCATGCCAGTCTCCTCTTTCCAATTTTAAGGACTGTTTTTACTTCACTTCTTATACCTTCACTCACAACGGCTAGCCATGAAGTTTCAGTGTTTCATATATGAATGAAAGAAAAGAAATAACATTTTAAAGGATCATTGCTTTCACCAAATTTTCCCATTCTGGGGCTAGACTGAATTACAAATTCTCATGGATGAGGATCATTATGTTGGTCTGTGGTGAGTGTTATATGAGATAAAAGAGAAGGTATGAGATCAGCTCCTATACAGCTGCTAGACATATCCTCGTTATTGAAAAATGGATTTAAAATGCCCCCTTTTCAATGGATGGGCAATGATTTAAAAGACGCAGCTGCTAGTTAAGTTACAGAAGTGGCACCTGGGCTCCAACTGGGCTTAGGTGTGAGCAATTTTGAGAAAAGGATCAGAACAGAAAGCAATGAGGTGGGGGTAGAAATCCTTTTGCCATTAAAGTCGTGTAATCATCAAAGTCTATAGAGATCCCAATTTTCAAGGTATCACACTTGGAAATTCAAAGCAATTTTGGGAAAAGACATTCACCATTATACTGAACTATCTTTTGAGTTAAAAATATTAACTGAATTAATGCCAGCTGATTGAGAGGGATTTTTAAATCATGCAAATGAAAGAGGTATTTTTCTCAGGGCAATGAAATTCACATACAGAGGAACATTACTGATCATTAGCATGGGGAAGGCATACTTCTGCCTAATCAAATGTCCATTAATACTGAGAATGTCTGTCCTTTTCATTGATTGCGGTTTAAAAAGAAACACATGAAAAGGTGGTCACATAAGATAGAGATGCCTTCATTAGTCAACATGAACGGCATACTCTTCTTTTTAATGTTCTTTCTTTCCCTTCCCTTTTTCCTCTGAGCTTCCCGAGAAGTGGCATGTGTACACTCTCTCTCTAAAATGCAATTAGTAAGTTCGAGATCAATCAATCACATTTCCTGTTAAAACGTCCCTCTTATGCAGCATCCACTTTACAGCATCCTAGACGGTGTTCTTGGCTCTGGGGATAGATTAGGCCTTCCATTTATTTCTGCTATTGTGTTGGCCATGACCCTGGGGGGGGGTGTGAGGGGGGGGACATGGGATTTCCCTCTGTCAATGTGAGCGACAGGAAACGGTAATTTGGAAATATGAGCAGTGATACGGCATACTGGTGGGAACTGCCCTCACTGTAATGCCGACCTGTGTCTGAATCCTACTTTTCTACCCTACTAATTGGGCAATCTGGTTGAGATAAGTGATTCGATCCCTCAGAGCTCCATGTTTTTATGACGCAAAGAGTTGTGGAACCTCTACGGTTCTGTGGTCTGCCATCACAGTGGTAAACCAAACAGAGGAAACACCTGCCCTCCCAGAACTTAAGGACTAGGTAGCGGGGGACGTTAGCAGCAAATGAACAAATGCATATATATTGTGATGTCAAGTGGTAACAAGTGGAGGGAAGAAAAGTGGGTGGGAGATGCCATTGGGTAGAGTAGACATAGAAGGCCATACTGTCGGCATCTTAATTGATGAGCTCCGATGGAATGAAATGTGGGGTCCTCACTTCATTGTAATTACTGTCCGTACTAGAAATGAGAGTAGCTATGTCGATGGGAGGTAAGATAGTGCATGTTAAGCACCAAGAGGGCGGTAAGGAGCTCAGTAAAAAGTAGCAGCTCTGACTGATACAATTCCGAGACGAATGGTCCCCAATTATGCTTGATGTTCACTTCGAAGTTTGGGTTCAAATATGATTTCCTTTTCTCTTTTTTTTCTTCATTGTTTGTTTTTCTGATTCTTTTTTTCAATATATGAAGTTTATTGTCAAATTGGTTTCCATACAACGCCCAGTGCTCATCCCAAAAGGTGCCCTCCTCAATACCCATCACCCACCCTCCCCTCCCTCCCACCCCCCATCAACCCTCAGTTTGTCCTTCTCTCCAAAAAACAAAGTTTCTGCTAGAGAAATTATTATTAGTTGAACGCTTTTATTTCCGTTTGAGTCTTTTGTCCACAGCAGAAAGGTTAAGCAAATTCTGCCTTTGTTTTAACAGTCGACATTTTCCTCCTCATTTAACCCTAGAAATTGGAAAACATGTTAGGTGAGATTAGACTAATCATAAAAGAATTTTTATTGTTTTTCGTTTTTAAGTGTCTTTCAAATATCAACTCCAGCGCTCTTTTTTTTTTTTTTTTTTTTTTGACATATGCACTTTGTCAATCAAAGACCATGAAATTTTGGTCTCCAGGCCTATCATTCAACAAGAGACAAGACTGGCAAATATAGCATGGAAAACATGGTAAGGCTGAGGCAATGAACTAGAATTTCCAGTTTGCTTCGAGAAAATTTTAAAGGTCAGGAGAGGGAAGTCCGTGCACCACAGCTTAAGAGGGTTTTGTCTTCTTGGTTCAACCCTCCTCTCATCCCTGAATGAATGGACGGGAAAGCCTGCCACGTAAAGTGAAATGAACTAAGTATTGAGTAATTAATGAACAGATCTAATACTTATTGAGACTTCTCACGTGTTCCAAACCTTTCAATTAAGGGTTAACTCTTTCAATCCTTGGAAGCATTTGATCAGATGTCTATGGTGATCCTCTCTGTACCCAGAAATCTAAGACACAGACAGGTTAAGCGACTTTCCCAAGATCACACAGGAGTTTGCAGATCCTTGATCTTCACCTGGACAGTGGCTCCCGTGACCTCACAGTTAATGTCCAGTACGCTGCCTCATGCTTGCTGGTTTAATTAAATCCTTTAGGAAACCCGTGTGCTTGACCTTATGGTCCCTACTTTACAAATTTTTGAAATGAGGCAAATGGCGGTTGAGCGACTTTTCCACGCTAACGTGGATCATATAAGGAAAACAAAACAGAACTACATTATCTGGGTTAAATCCCTTATGATTTCTACTGGATGACAGGGAGGTGACTAGCTACCTCGCGTACCAGTTCTTACAGTTGGATAGCAAGGCTGCTGCGCCTGGCACACCCTATCAGAATGATACTCCCAAGGGCAAAGGCTGTAGGTAGGCAAAGCGTTAGATAAACTACCCTGATTTCCCCAGGGCCTGCCTCTCTTCCACTCTCCATTGGGGTGGATGACCCAACGTTGAAGCTCCAGGGAAGACATGAAATCCTCCATTCACTCATTTTAGAAAAGGGGGGCTCCTATTTAATAGACGTGTTATTCAGTTTGCCCCGGATCACCCAGCTGGGGACTAATCATTGGTTTCTCGCCACGATCTAGTTCTTTCATTTATACGCCATGTTTGTTGAACACTTCTTACACGAATCCAACCCTCAAGGACAGGGCAGATGCCAGCCACACACACAAATCACACTAGAGAACAACAACAACAACAGCACAACAACAACATGGCAAACGCTGTGCCAGAGAGTTAGATGTGCCGGGGAGGGAGATTTGGAATCAAGAGGTTGCCTGCAACTGGCAGAATCGAGGGAAGATTTTACCTCAAAGTTAAACTTGGAACTGGGTCTGAAAAGACCACCAGAGCCATGTTGTATGGAAGGTAGGATCACTCCGGGCAGTGGGTGAATCAAAGCCCAGAGATGGGTGAGCATTTCACTTCACTGAGGCACCAGCAGCAGATTGGCTAACAGCAGGGCCGGCAATAAAATTCAGAAGGTCAGGTAGGGTGCCTCATTCTGTTTCAAAGATGATCTTGAACCACAAAATAGGGAGCGCTCAGAATTAAGAGATACTAGAGTGGTTAAGAAGTATTTATGGGAAAATGAGTGAAAAGAGTATCTGTACAGACTGAAATCAAAACCTGGAGCATCAGAATGAACATACTCAATTCAAAAGACTCATTGAGGCACTAGCCATGACCAACAATGTGAATAATAATTGACCGAATCAAAATCACTCACGCATTAAATTAGAACATTTGTATTACAGTGCTTGAAGCAGCATATGCTTTCTTATCCTAGGTATATGAAAGGTACAATCCCTGATAGAGCCATTACCTGGGCTCAGAATGTTCTGGGGCAGACACTTTCTCAGCCAGTCCAGACAGAAGAACCAAGAACATATTTTGAGAGAATATGTTAATTTTTATACACTTAAAAGTTACAGGTGACCACCAGACTTCTCTGTCTCTCACATTTGATGATCTAATAGAATGAAAAGTGTTTCGATCTGGTTTCTGTTCGGACTGCTTTTGTCTCATACAGCTAGGTCCTTCTTGGCATCTTCTGCAGCTCCTAGAGCCCTGCTGTCTAAAAATTCAAGCCAAGCTTCTTCTGATACTCTGAAAACCTTTGTCAACCTCAACAGATGCCTTATTAGAACTCTTTCATAATTTAACGCTGCAGACAAATCTGGGGATTGGCACTGTCTTTGTTCATTTCATTTACTTATTTATTTACACTCACTGAGGCTGCTGATAGATACACTGACCCTCTGGGAGCCCTGATGATGGCTTCTCAGAATCACAGGACATCTTAGTACTAGGAAAGTACCAAAATGGCAGCAGGAAAACTCAGGACACCCAGCCACTAGCAGCGGGCAGGCAGACAAGTGGAGAAAGCCCTGTGATGTGCACATGGGCACCTTAAGATGTTATCAGAGAAAATGAAACCTAAGTTTAATAGGGAGAATCTCTATAGGTTAAAAAACTCCTAGCCTCTGCATTAGGATCCATTCCCCCACTGAGCATGAATCTAATTAGTAGTTTCATTACTTAGTAGTTACCTTAATGTGTATATACTTAACAGTTATTGCTTTCTATGGTTGTTACAGATTTCCTTAAGAAGGTCTCACCAGCCATGCCAGGAATCAGAAAACATGCGAATGCCAAGATCAAGATCCACCTGAGAAAGAGCTCCTTCTAGAAAATGACTATACCTGACAGAAGATTCAGAAAGTATTCTGTCAAGCTGATGTGCCATGCTAAGATATAGGCATATGTTATTCAGGAATGTTAGCAAAAAAATGACTAAAGGCAGGAGGATGTCCATTTTAGGATTCTAGGATTACTTAGGGGATATATCTCTTTGTTATGTATCACAGAAATGAGACTTAGTTTTGGGCAGAAAACACAGAATTTTATTGTAGGGAAAAATTTGATACACTTGCCAAATATTGATTATCTTGCTTGATATACTTTGGGATGACATTGTTTTAGAAAATAAAGGTACAGTTGGATAAGACTCTGCCTTCAAGGATTTTATCCTTTTTAGGTGTAAGTCGTGCTCTGAACAATACAGAAAATTTTTTGTATGAAAGTATATTTATTCAAACATCCTTTGACAAATTAATACAGACTTAAGACAAGAAGTGAAGCCGAATGTCAGATATTAATTATAAATTACCAATTACTAAAGCAATGAGTTTACCTGGATAACAGAAGGGATGTTTGAGTGTTTCAGGGTTAGACAGTTTCAGACTTCCAAAAAAAAAAAAAAAAAAAGAAAGAAAGAAAGAAAGAAGAGAAATTGGTCTTATTTTAGAGGCTTCAACATTATCATCATGGCAAAATGTACCACAACAATGGTGATTGGAAGAAAACAGTCCATTTACCAGTACTTTATCCAAAGAGTATATTTGGTGCTTATGATGGAACAACACTATTTGAGGTGGTGATTCTACAAGAGTTAAAAAGTTGAAAATGGCAGACAACCCTTTGCCCTTAGTTTTATGATATGGAAACATAACGTTTATATTTATGTATTGGGTAAAGATTTCACAATCAGTGAAAATGAACTCAAAACTGAATATTAGCTGGGGATTAACTAACAATAAAACATAGTTCACATCCCTGGGAAACACAATCTACAGCAGAAGGCGGAAATTCAAACAGATAAATGTAATAGAAACCGGGAAATTCCATTTTTAACAGATTTATTGAGTGAGGATGTATGTTCTATAACATTAATCCATTTAAGGTGCACACTTAACTGTTTTCTGGTATATTCACAGAGTTGTGCAACCACCACTGCATTTTAATAATTTTAGGACATTTTTCATTGTCCCACGGAGAGATCTTGTGCCTTCCACAGTCTCACCTCATCTCCCTTACACCTCTTCTAGGGAAAACCACTAGTATATTTTCTATCTATGCATTTGACTATTCTGAACTATTCATATAAATGAAATAATACAATATGAGTTTTTTTTTTTCTGTGTGACTATGTCTTTCATTAGCATAATGTTGTCAAGGTTCATCCCTGTTGTAGCGTGTGTCGGTAATTCACTCCTTTTTGTTGAAGGCTATCACAGTTTGTTATCCATTCAACAGATGATGGATATTTGGGTTGTTGCCACTTTTGGACTACTATTTAATTTTTTTCAGCTTTATTGGGATATAATTGACAAATAAATTTGTCTATGTTTAAAGCATACAATGTGATGATTTGACATATGTATACTTTGGGAAATGATTACCACAATGAGACTAATTAATACATCCATCACCTCATGTAGTTAACTTTTGTGTGTGTCTGTGTGTGCACGTGCACGTGTGTGTGTGTGTGTGTGTGTGTGTGTGTGTGTGTGTGTGTAGTTAGAATGCTTAAAGTCCGTTCTCAGCAAATTTCAAGTACATAACATAGTATCATTAACTATGCTGTACCTTAGATCTCCAAGGCTTATTCATCTTATAAAAGAAGGGCTGTACTTTGACTAGCATCTCTCTGTCTCTCCCACTCTCCAGGCTCTGTTCATCACCATTGTACTCTATTTCTATGAATTCAACATTTTTTTAGGGTTTTTCGAATAATATAGTATTTGTCTTCCTGTCTGGATAACTCCATTTGGCATACTTTCTAGATTCATCCATTTTGTTGCAAATGTCAGGAATTCCTTCTATCTCATGGCTGAATAATAGTTTACTCAGACGCACACACACACACACACACACACACACACACACACACCCACACACACACACCACATTTTCTTTATCCATTCATCTGTGAACAAACACTTAGGTTGTTTCCATATCTTGGCTATTGGGAATGATACTTCAATGAATATGGGAGGACAGATACTTCTTTGAGATACCGATTTCATTTCCTTTAGATATATATCAAGCAGTGAGATCTGGGATCATATGGTAATTCTATTCTTAATTTTTTGAGAAACCTCTGTTTTCCACAGTGGCTGCACCATTTTACATTCCCATTAACAGTGTACAAGGGAACAGTGTTCCCTTGTCTCCACATCCTGGAAATACTTGTTATCTCTTGTATCTTTCATAAAAGTCATCCTAACAGATGTGAGGAGATACCACATTGTGGGTTTTTTTTTTTATTTTTTTAATGTTTATTTATTTTTGACAGAGAGTGTGTGAGCAGGAAAAGGGCGGAGAAAGGGAGACGCAGAATCTAAAGCTGGATCCAGGCTCTGAGCTGCCAACACAGAGCCCTACGCGGGTCTTGAACTCACAGACTGCGAGAACATGACCTGAGCAGAAGTCGGATGCTTAACTGACTGGGCCACCTAGGTGCCCCGACCTCATTGTGGTTTTGATTTGCATTTTCCTGCTGATTAGCGACGTTGAGAACATTTTCATGTACCTGTTGGCCACATGTATACCTTCTTTGGCAAAATGTCTGTTCAAGTGCATACCCATTAATTAGGTTATTTATTCAT
The DNA here is from genome assembly GCF_018350155.1 of Leopardus geoffroyi. Classification (NCBI taxonomy): domain Eukaryota; kingdom Metazoa; phylum Chordata; class Mammalia; order Carnivora; family Felidae; genus Leopardus; species Leopardus geoffroyi. The sequence goes on from NC_059336.1 coordinate 56,165,238, forward strand.
CTATTTTCTGCTATTAGCTTTCTCATATTTTTGAAACTCCTTATCAGATAGATGGTTTGCAAATATTTTCTTCCACTTCATAGATTGACTTTTTACCTTGTTGCTAGTTTCCTTTCTTCTTCAGAAGCTTTTTAATTTAACACACACCCAATTGTTCATTTTTACATTTATTGCCTTTACTTGTTTGTGTCATATTCCAAAAAATCACCGTCAAGACCAATGTCAAAGAACTTTTTCCTCTATGTTTCTTTAGGAGTCTTAAGGATCCAGGTCTTACATTTAAGCATTTAACCCATTTTAATTTTTGTGAGTGGTATAAGATAGGGGTCCATTTTCTTTCTTTTCACCGTGAAACTCCAATTGTTCAAATATCACATTTTAAAATGAAATATAATCGGCACATAACGTTGTCTTAGTTTTAGGCCTAAAACATAATAATTTGAAGTATGTATATGTTAAAAATGATTACCGTGATGAGTTTAGTTGAAATTCATCACCACACAGTTTCAGATTTGTTTTTTGTGATAAAAACTTTTAAGACTTTTAGGATCTACGCTCTTAGAAACTTTCGAATATACAACAGAGTATTGTTAACTAGAGTCACCATGCTGTGCATTACATCCCCAGGATTTATTTACCCTGTAACTGGGTGTTTGCACTTGTTGACATCTTCCCCTACCCCTCCCAGCTCCCCCCCCCCCCACCAAACAAACCAAAAAACACTTATTGAAGAGATTACACTTCTGCCATTACTTGTTCTTGGCTTTTGGTTGAAGATCAATTGGGTGTATATGCTTGGATATATCTGAGTTCTCTGTTTTCTTCTGTTGATCTTTGGGTCTGTTTTTATGCCACTTCAAAATTGTTTTGACTACTGTGGCCTCACCACAGAGTGTAACATCAGGAAGAATACTTCCAGCTTTGTTCTTTGTCAAAATTGCTTTGGCTATTCGAGGTCTTTTCTGGTGCCATATGAGTATTAGGCTTGTATTTGCTACTTAGATAAACATGTCAATGGAATTTGAGTACGGATTGCACTGGATTGGTACCTTACTTTGGGTAATATGGACATTTTAGCAATATCAATTTTTCCATCCCCAAACATTGGATAGCTTACCATTTATCTGTATCTGCACCAATTTCTTTCATCAAAATCTCAGTGTGCAGGTCTTTAAGTAGAATGCATTCCTAAGTATTTTATTGTTTCAGTGCTATTGTAACTGGGGTTATTTTTGTAACTTCTCTTTTCAATAGTTCATTGTGTATATATATATATATATATAGTGTGTATATACATATATATATGTATGTGTGTGTATATATATATATATATATATATATATATATATATACGCACACACACACAACATTGATTTTGTATCCTGGAACATTACTAAATTTATTGATTAGTTTTAAAATTTTTTTCATGGAGTATTTAGGGTTTTCTGTGTAGAAGATCATGCCATCTTAAAGAGAGACAATTTCACTTCTTCCTTTCCAACGTGGATACTTTTTATTTCTTGTTCTTATCTGATTGCTCTGCCTAGGACTTACAGTCTATGTGGCCTAGAGGTGATGAAACTGGGCATCCTTGTCTTGTTTCTGCTGTTAGAGGGAAAGCATTCAGCTTTCCACTGTTGAGTATGATGTTAGCTGTAGGCCTGTCATATATAACTTCTATTATGTTGAGGTGCACCTTTCTATACCTAATCTGTTGAGAGTTTTATCATGAAAGTATATTGAATTTTGTCAAATGTTTTATCTGCATCTATTGAGATGATCATAGGAATTTTATCCCTCATTCTGTTAACGTTATATATCACATCTATTACCTATCTATCTATCTATCTATCATCTATTGAATCATCCTTGCTTCCCAAGGGTAAATTAAATTTGAACATAATATAAAATTCTTTTAGTGTGCTATTGAATTCAGCTTGCTAGTATTTTATTGACGATTTATACATCTATTTTCATAAGGGATACTAGTCTATAGTTTTCTTTTCTTGTAGTGACCTTACCTGGCTTTGCTATCAAGATAGTGTTGGCCTGTAAAATGAGTTTGGGAGTGTTTCTTCTTGTTTGATTTTTTGGAGCAGTATTTGGAAGATTGATATTAATTCTTGAAACGTTTGGTAGAATTCATCAGTAACACCTTCAGGTCCTGGGCTTTCCTTTATTGGGAGGTTTTTGCTTAGTGATTTAATCTCTTTACTCAACATTGGTTTGTTCCAATTTCCTATTTATTTATGATTCAATCTTAGTAAGTTGTATGTTTCTCAAAATTTATCTATTTTTCTAAATTATCTAATTTGTTGGCATATAATTGTTCATAGTAGTCTCTAATGGTTCTTTTGTGTTTCTGTGGTATCCATTGTAATGTCTCCTCTCTCATTTCTCATTTTATTTATTTGAGTCTTCTTCCTTTTTTTTTTTTTTTTAGTAAGTCTAGCTAAGGTTGTCAATTGATTTATCTTTTCAAATGACCAGCTCTTAATTTTGTTGATCTTTCCTATTGTGTTTCTGCTCCCTATTTCATTTATTTTGGCTCTCATTTTTGTTATTTTCTTCCTTCTGTTTACCTTGTTTGTTCTGGTTTTTCTACTTCTTTGAGGTTTAAAGTTAGCTTGTTTATTTGAGATCCTTCTTTATCATTAATGTATGTGTTTATTGTTATAAACTTTCCTTTAACACTTCATTTGCTGCATGTCATAAATTTGACTTGTGCTTGCATTTTCATTTGTCTTAAGATATTTTCTTATGTTCCTTTTAATTTCTTTTTTGACACATTGGCTGTTTAGAACTATGATATTTCAGGGCACCTGGGTGGCTCAGTCAGTTAAGCATCCAACTCGATTTTGGTTCAGGTCATGATCTCATGGTTTGTGAAAGTGAGTTCTGCTACGGGCTTTGCACTGACAGTGTGGAGCCTGCTTGGGATTCTCTCTCTGTCTCTTTGTCTCTCTTTCTGTCTCTCTTTCAAAAAAAAAATAATAAACACTTTTTAAAAGTATGATGTCTAATTCCCGCATATTTGTAAATTTTCCAATTTTCTTCTTGTTCTTGATTTGTAGTTTTATACAGTTGTGGTAGGAAAATCATACTTGGTATGATTTCAGTCTTATTACAGATGTTGCTTTCTTTGAGACCTAAAATATGTTGTATCTTGGAAAATGTTGTTTGTTGGCTTAAGAAGAATGAGTAGTCTGCTGCTGGTGGATGGAATGCTTCATGTATGTCTAAAGTTCAAAACCAATGTTTCTTCATTGGTATTCTGTCTGAATAATCTATTGATTGTTGAAGTCCCCTACTATTATTATAATGTTGTCTTCTTATCCTTTCAGATCTGTTAGTATTTGCTTAATATCATTAAGCACTCCAAGTTGGTGCATATATATTTACAATTGTTATATCTTCTTGGTGAATTGATACCTTTATCATTATATGATGACCTTTTTTGGTCTTTTGCTACACCTTTTACTTTAAGCCAATTTTGTCAGTTGTAAGTACAGCTACTCTTGTTCTCTTTGGTTTCCATTGGCATAGAGTACCTTTTTACATTCCTCCACTTCAGACTGTGCATGTCCTTAAAGCTGAAGTATATCTCTTACAGGCAATATAGAGTAGTTTCTTGTTTGTTTGTTTTTTCCATTCATCCACTCCATGTCTTTTGATTGAGGAATTTAGTCCATTTACATTTAAAGTTATTAATAGGTAAGGAATGCCATTTTGTTTTGTTTTGTTTAGGCTGTTTGTAGTTCCTTTGTTCCTCTTTTTGTATCTTTCTTAATCCTTTGATGATTTTCTGTAGTTTTATGCTTTGGTTCCCTAATCTTTAACTTCTCTGTATAGATATTTGCACTGTGGTTACCATGGGGCTCCCGTGAAATATCTTACAGTTATAACAGTCTATTTGAAGCTGATAACAACTTAATTTTGAAAGCATACAAAAACTTTACCCTTTTATTTCTCCCCATTTCATTTTTTTGATATCACAATTTTCATCTTTTGTATTTTTATCCAGGAACAAATTACTATAGCTAGAGCATAATTAATTAATCATTAAGCTATTCAAATTTAAATTGAATTAAATTTAATTAAAAATTAAAAATAGTATTTTTTGTAAACTTTATACTAGATTTAAACGTTTAACACAACACCATCACACAGTATTAGATATTATGAATTTGACTATATACTTATCTTTATCAGTGTGTTTTATATTGGTGTATGTTTTAATATTGTTACCTAGACTAAATTCTCCTTGTTATTTCCCTTGTGTATATATATAACTTATATTTTCTGAAGAGTTGCCTGTGGATTACAATTAAACTTAAAACAATCTTATTCAGATTAATACTAATTTAGCTTAAATACTTTACAGAAACTTGTTCCAAGATTGTTCCATTTCCCCCTCCTTTGTGCTATTATTGTCATGTACATTAGATTTATATACATTATTGACTATTTAAACCATTTTTAAAATTATTACTTTATGCAGTTGTCCTTCAAATTATATGAGAGAAAAAAATATTACCAAAAATAGAAACATAAGGTTTACCTAATTAGTTACCTATACTAGTCCTCTGTATTTCTTTCTGTGTATTTAACTTATTATCTGGCATTCCTCACATTATACTGAGCCTAAATAATTACCTTTCGTTTTTCTTGTAGGGTGGTCTGCTAGCAAGAAATTCTCTGTTTTTATTTGTCTGGGAGTATCTTAGTTTACTGAATGTGGTACTCTTGATTAATATTCTTTTTCTTTCAACACTGAATATATCACCCTATTGCTTTCTGTTCTCCATGCTTTTATAGTGAGAAGTAAGTTGCTGATTTATATTGAAAATCTTTTGAGTGAGATCAGGCCTTTATTTACTACTTGTAATTTCCTGAAAACATTGGGGTTGATAATTTTGCCAGTGTTTATGTTGCTTTTAACGTATGGGTAGATTTATAAAAGTCCTCACTGCACATTACTGGATATCCTGCCTCCAAGCTCTGTTTTACATGGATGCTTATCAAGTGTTTTCATGCACATGAAGAAGTTACTGACCAATCTTTCAAAATTTTCAAGTGCAAAACAAGTGGCTACAACAAAAAAAGGTAGAGTGGACATGGAAAGATATATCCCTCAACTCTACAGATTTTGTTACTTGATTTCTACGTGGCTACATTTTTTTCTAAAAAGAATGAATTTTATGATTTGAATTCTCCATTATTAAACATTTTTATGGAGGTCATATGTTTTTTCTTTGCATTTAGTGTACATTGTGATGGTGGGAGTATTTCTAATATATAAATATTATTTAGTTATTAACTATTAGTAGGCAAAACTATTTCACATCTCTTTCATAAAATAACTTAAAAGAAAAACATACAGGGTGCCTGGGTGACTCGGTCGATTAAGTGTAGGACTCTTGATTTCAGCTTGGGTCTTGATCTCAGGGTTGTGAGTTCAAGCCCCATATTGGGCTCCATCCTGGGCATGAGCCTACTTAAAAAAATTTTTTAAGTCCTGTTTTATAATAGCCAAATACTTCATGTTTTGCTCTTAACAGAACATTTTATTTGCATTCAAAGAATTTAATATCACTTATTAACAAATATGGGCCAAGGTTTTTTGCAATTACATGGTATATAATAAATAAAACTAGGGCAACTTTAAACTACTCAATCTGTTTTATATTGCTTTCAAGAGAAAAGATAGAAAGTAAGGCATCAAAATACTTACTCCTTTTTACCCTTTTTTCTCATCTTATAAGTCAAAAAACAACTATAATCACATAAAGACTTGGTAAATCAATTTGAGTTTATGTTACATGTTTGGAGCTGCAGAAGAATGAAGATGGCCATATATTTTCAGAAGGCATGTGCAGTCGTATGTTTAATATGTGTTAACAAAGACAAGACATTTGGGTGAAGCTTCTATTTAAAAACTATTGTATCTGTCAATGGATATTTGAGCTGTTTCCGTAATTTGGCTATTGTAGATAACGCTGCTGTAAACATCAAGGTGCATGTACCCCTTTGAATTAGGAGTTTTGTATTCTTTGGGTAAATATCTAGTCGTGTGATTGCTGGATTGTAAGATAGTTCTATTTTTAACTTTTTGAGGAACCTCCGTATTGTTTTCCAGAGTGGTGGCACCAGTTTGCATCCCCACCAATAGTATAGGAGGGTTCTCTTTTCTCCACATCCTCACCAACACCTGTTGTTTGTTGTGTTGTTAATGTTAGCCATTCTGACAGGTGGAAGGTGATAGCTCATTAGAGTTTTGATTTGCATTTCCCTGATGATGAATGATGTTGTGCATCTTTTCATGTGTCTGTTGGCCATTTCTATGTCTTTGAAAAAAATGTCTGTTCCTGACTTCTGCCCATCTTATAATTGGGTTATTTATTTTTTGGGTGTTGAATTTTATAAGTTCTTTGTATATTTTGGATACTAACCCTTTATCAGACATGCCATTTGCAAACTCTCTTCTCCTATTTTGCATGTTGACTTTTAGTTTTGTTGATTGTTTCCTTCACAGAAGCTTTTTATTTTGATGAAGTCCCAATAGTTTCCTTTTGCCTTTGTTTCCCTTGCCTCAGGAGAAAAGTCTGGTAAGAAGTTGCTGTGGCTGATGTCAGACAGGGTACTGCCTGTGTTATGCTCTAAAAATTTGATGGTTTCCTGTCTCACATTTAGGTCTTTAATCCATTTTGATTTTCGATGACTGGATAAGGAATATGCGATTATATATATATATATATATATACACACACATACATATACATATTTATTATATATTTATTTATAATATTATAAATTTTAATTTATATTTTAAAATATATTTTATTAAATATTTTAATTGTATATTTATTAGTTAATATTAAAATTAATTTTATGTTAATAAAATTAATTATATTAATTTATCTTAATATTAAATTAAATATTAAATATTAAAATTAATAATAAATTAAAATTAAAATTAAATAATTTAATTATATATTTATAATAGTATAAATTTTAATTTATATTTTAATATATTTTATTAAATATTTTAATAAATTTTATTATATTTGTAATATTATATATTTTAATATTTATATTAAATATTTTATATATATATATATATATATATATATACACTGGAATATTACTCAGCCAAAAAAAAGAATGAAATCTTGCCATTTGCAATGACATGGATGGAGCTACAGAGTTTTATGCTAAGCAAAATAAGTCATTCAGAGAAACACAAATACCATATGATTTCACTCCTTTGTGAAATTGAAGAAACAAAACAAATCATCATAGGGATGAAAAAGAAAAAGGAAAACCAAAAAATGGACTCTTAACTGTAGACAACAAACTGATGATTTCCAGAAGGGAGGTGGGTGAGGGGATGCGTGAAATAGGTGATGGGGATTAAGGAGGGCACTTCTTGTGATGAGCACTGGGGGTTGTATGTCAGTGTTGAGTCACTATATTGCTCACCTGAAGCTGATATTATGCTGTATTTTAACTAACTGGAATTCATATAAAAACTTAAAAATAACAAAAATACTCACAACAACAACATTATATCTTATGCTTTGTTCTAATCACTAGGGAGAAAAATTTTCCAGAGACAAATACATAAGTCAAACTCTGTGATTTAAGATCAGTGGCTCATTTTATCATCAAAATAAAAAAAAAAAATTGGGAGCGCCTAGGTGGCTCAGTTGATTGAGCATCTGACTCTTGATTTTGGCTCAGGTCATGATCCCAAGGTTGTGGGATCAAGCCCCATGTTGGGTTTCACACTGGGTGTGGAGCCTGCTTGGTATTCTCTCTCTCTCTCTGTCTTTCTCCCTCTGCCCCTTTCCCCAGCTCACATGCTCTATCTCTAAAAAAAGTAAAATACAGAGAAATAAATAAAAAAATAAAGAAAATGATTCTTTCAGGAACAACTCACCCAAATTTAGAATTATTAGCACTAAGTGAGCACAATTTTTCTTTTTCTTTTTCCCATCAAATTTGTTTAGGGATGATTTTACAGTAGGTTTGCTATATTGCAGTTTATTGTTTTTACTATTAACAGTAATATAAATATGTTCTTTGACAGGTTGACAAGTGGTGTGGAACCCACAGTTGTAATTACTTTTTTATTTTTGAAGAATGGACTCCTTTAAATATCAGGGATGGTTCAAGTTATGTGTAAGAATTAAAGTTTATTACAAATTTTAAGGAAGAAGAATGTAAGAGAGATTGAGCAGAACTCTGGGAAATCTGGCTGCCATTTTTATGTCACACCAGCTTCATAGATCAAGGGTGGGTCTACTAGGTTAAAGCGTCATAAAAGTACAAGCACAAGTTCATTTGATTTTATGTTCATTCATTTTCATTGAATTTAATAGGTGTTCCAAAGATCCCATAAAGTATTTTCATAATATATCCCAATATATTAATATCAAATTTCATCATAATGTACTCTGTATCATGGAGGAGTCCTTGCTTTAGTAAATTTAAGAAGTTAATTCATAGAGAAAGAAATAATTTCCTTTCAAAATGTGACTATGTGGATCAGTGTGCACAAAATTCACTAAGTCTGTCTGATGTATGCCGTGTGTTATAGTTGAATGGCTAATCTTATGTATAATTATAGGGTATCATCAAACGAGACTTTGGGATGCATTATTGATTGAAAAAAAGAGACGAGACAAATTCTCAAATGTTAAGTAAGGAGAGAGAAAATACTATTGCTTAGTCTCCTGGTTCTTTGTGCGGAATATTTTCTGCTATTACATGTGAGTCTAAAGGCTTGTCCTCCCTTTATTCAACAGCACTTTGTTGTGGGAGGCACTCAGTGTGGCCAGGTTTTAACTGACATTATCACACTGTCAATACAGAAATAGAAGATAACATTATCGTTGCTTGGCTGCTAGAAGTCTAGAGTGTAGGAATGAAATAAATAATTCATTGTAATCACTGTTATTATAGTGTTAAAAGGAACACCTTTTTATGGAAGGAGTATAGGGTGTGGGTAGATATATGTGACAGAACCCGGAAAGAAAGTGCCTGAATATGATGGAAAGCAAGGAATTTGACAAAATACTGGAATTCAGGTGAGCTAGCCATAAACATCTACAGGATGAGGGACCTGCTAACCATCCAAGGACTGATGTCCAACAGGCACTTACCTATATACTTCCGAATGGGAAAGGCTTTGAATAGGCATCTAAATAAAGAATCCATTGGGGCGCCTGGGTGGCGCAGTCGGTTAAGCGTCCAACTTCAGCCAGGTCACGATCTCGCGGTCCGTGAGTTCGAGCCCCGCGTCGGGCTCTGGGCTGATGGCTCAGAGCCTGGAGCCTGTTTCCGATTCTGTGTCTCCCTCTCTCTCTGCCCCTCCCCCGTTCATGCTCCGTCTCTCTCTGTCCCAAAAATAAATAAACGTTGAAAAAAAAAAAAAGAATCCATTAGCACAGTAAAAATTCTGTCCATTAATTGTCTCCTCTATGGTGAGTACATTATGGAGAAGAGGGCAGAATTCTATAAATCCTCAGACTGAAGCAAAGAGAAGATAATGGTATATGGAGGCTCGGTAATGTAAGTTTCAAAGAAGAGACAATAGCAAGTAGAGAAAAACATCTGGTAGGTTAAGGACTGAGACAAATGCTTTGCATTTGGGAAAAGATGCATCGTAGGTTAACTTTGGCAGAGCTGTTTTGGTGAGAGGGTTGAGTTAGCAGTACCCTCAGGAAAAATGACATTGAGAAACCGGAGAACGTATTCTAGCTTCCTGTACCATATTCCGTCGGAACTTTTCCCGTTTTCCTCTTTCTTTGCTCCTTGCTTGTGTGCTGCCTTCCACCCCTCCCTCCTTTCTTTCCATTTTATTCTACTTTTTGTGCAAAGGGAGAAAGAGGTGGGTCACTTGAAAGGAATGTAAGAATCTTTAACCTTTTGAAGTCACAGAGCTCTCTGAAAATATCATTCCCCCTCTACCAACAAAGAGGTACAAACACCCACATTTTTTTTTTTTATTTTTTAAAAAAAATTTTTTTTCAACGTTTATTTATTTTTGGGACAGAGAGAGACAGAGCATGAACGGGGGAGGGGCAGAGAGAGAGGGAGACACAGAATCCGAAACAGGCTCCAGGCTCTGAGCCATCAGCCCAGAGCCCGACGCGGGGCTCGAACTCACGGACCGTGAGATCGTGACCTGGCTGAAGTAGGACGCTTAACCGACTGCGCCACCCAGGCGCCCCACAAACATCCACAGTTTTACAAGCAAGTTCAGGAAGTTTTCGACCACTTTGAAATCCATTCGTGAGGTCAAAAGTTTTCAGTGGCTGCCCAGTTAAGAAGCTCTGCTAGCAAATCCTAGGGTCCAGGTGGTAGGGGCATGGATATATGGAGGTAAGTGGGTAGACCACTTTAGTATAAAGAAAATAAATTTCCTGCCATTCCTCTCTTTTTCTTTGCAATAAAATATAATGTAAATGATTTGGGCTCAGTAGATTGGGAACATTCATTCATTTATTTAACGGTTCCCAAGAACCAGGTGTTAGACTAGATGTCTGGAATACAAATGATAATAAAATGGCGCTATGCCCTCAAGATGCTCACAGCCTTACCAGGGACATGAGGGGTCAACCAAGGAGGACAGTGCAACAGGGGGTGCTCTCTATCAAATCCACATAGGGGATGCTTTCTCATACAAATGGAGAACTGTCTCATAGGATCACAAAGTTAGTTCTTTGATTTTTTTTTTTTTCGTGATTGCAGTAAAGTTTTTAAGACTAACATTTTTGTAATACTGAAATGGTTTAAGCGTCAAAACTTGACAAAGGTCTACCTCTTCCCCCATGATCCAAGAAACAGGGTTGGGGTAATAGCTGTAGCTCCCATCAGACCTGGATTCAAGCCCCGGAAGTAGGGTTGCCATCTGCATGACTTCAGAAAAACGTACTTTTTCAACACAAAATTCAAGTCTTTTACTTGGAAAGGAACGTTATTAACAGAAACATTGGTTTGCTGTGTATGTTAATAAGCTAAATACATTTAAAGAACTCAACTCAGGATCTGACACAAAATAAGCAAAAGAAGTTTGTAAGTGGTTATTATTATTATTACTGAGTATGTAACTGTGCTGGTTTTTAAATTTTTTTTTAACATTTATTCATTTTTGAAAGGCAGAGAGAGACAGAGCACGAATGGGGGAGGGGCAGAGAAAGAGGGAGACACAGAAACAGAAGCAGGCTCCAGGCTCTGAGCTGTCAGCACAGAGCCCGACACGGGGCTCAAACTCACGGACCGTGAGATCATGACCTGAGCCGAAATCGGTCACTTAACCTACTGAGCCACCCAGGCCCCCCTGTGCTGGGTTTTAAATTAGAAATGTTTGATATGGTTGGAAATCCCTAGATATATTATTATTAAAATACATTATTTGAGACAATCATGAAGCAAAATTAAGATGATGCCTTGTTGATAAGCTAGTTGTGAAATGATTAAGATTGTATATCTTTTATAAGAGACAGTCAAGTGGAATGTAGGTTAACACCAGGACAGAGTGCTAAAAATATCAATGAAAATTAGAAAAATCTAAAAAAGTGCAAAGAAAAATAGGGAATTGTTTAAAAAGGCCATTATTTGGGGATTTTATTTTCAGCCAAGATGGAGGAACAGAGACTGGGTTTACTTTCCCCCTGAAGTAACTGAAAACAGAACCAAATATATGTAGCAATGATTTTTAGATATTGAACACTGGGCAACATAGGACAATGACTCCTGAGACAGGAGACAGAGATGAGGTGATATGAGCCCTATAACTGACTCAGGTACTGCCTAAAGAGCATTTCTAGGCTTCAGTACAAAATAAAAGAACCCAGTCAGAGCCTCGCAGACTACTTGAATTCCGAATCTACATAAACCACCATGTTGGACCACATCTTCACAGCATTTTTAATTGCCTTTTTGACAATGGCTCCTGTGCTCCTCTGATGGTGGCCATCTTGAAGAAAGAAGCTCATGTTTCCAGTGTGGAAACTTCATACCTGTTTCTGGATGGACTAAAACAGAAATTCTGTGCAAATTATTATTGGTCTGCTCTACCTAGCTGGGGGTAATTGAAGGACTGATGCAAAACTCTTGACTATGGTTTTCCTAATTCAAAATTCAGTCAATGTGGAAAAGTGGCAAGCATTGCTCAAAGACATTTTTAGGGCGGATGAAAAAATCCTCCAGCTACTTGAAGCAAAAGACTATGGTTGAGAAAATAAATACCTGGGTTGGCTATACTATGAGGCAAAATATAGATTTTAAGTCAAAAACTGTTAGAAAATATAAAGAAGAATTTTAGATATGTATAACAGTCAATTTCTCAAGAAGGTATGAAAATTATAACCATAAATGTACCAAACAACAGAGCCCTAAGTACATAGGAAACAAACATTGACATACCTGAAAGGTAAAACAGACAATTCTACTATTACTGCAGTTGGGGACATCAATACTCCACTTTCTGCAAACAGAACATCTAGACAGGACATGAGTAATGAAATAGATGATTTGAACATTATTATAAAGCAGATCTTACAGACATATATACCCACCCACCCAATAATAATAGAATACACATTCTTCTCAAGTGCACGTGGAACATTTTCCAGGACAGAGCTCATGTTCAGCCACAAAAGTTTCAGCAAATTTAAAAAGATTGAAATCTTACAAACCTTCTTTTCTGGCCATGATGGAATGAAGCTCTAAATCAGTAACAGAAGGGAAAAAAAGAAAATTTACCAATTTTTGGAAATTAAGCAAGATACTCTTAAACAACAATGGGTTCCTGGGTGGCTCAGTCGGTTAAGTGTCAGACTTCAGCTCAGATCATGATCTGATCTCGTGGTCTGTGAATTTGAACCCTGCGTGGGGTTCTGTGCTGATAGCTTGGAGCCTGGAATCTGCTTTGGAATCTGTGTCTTCCTTTCTCTCTCTGTCCCTCCCCTGTTCATGCTCTGTTTTTCTGTCTCTCTCAAAAATAAACATTGAAAAAGACTAATTTAAAGAAAATAAACAAATGGATCAAAGGAAAAAAACAAGGGGAATAAGAAAATACTTAGGAATAAATTAAATGAAAATCATATAAAACTTACAAGATGACATGAAGATCGTGCTGGGAGGGAAATTTATAGCAATAAATGCTATAGTTAAAAAAGAAGAAAGGTCTCAAATTAATGACCCAACTTTACATTCTGAGGGACCAGGAAATTAAGAGAAAAGCATACTCAAAGGTAGCCGATGGAAGGAAAAGATACCAAGTAGAACAGAGATTCAATGAAATAGAATAGAAAACAATAAAGAGAATGAATGAAATTAGCAGGTAGTTCTTTGGAAACATCAACAAATTGACAAAATTTTAGCTACACTGACATAGAAAAGAGAGAAGACTTAAATAACCAAAATCAGAAACATGTGTAGAACATTACTACTCATCTTACCAAAATAAAATGGATTATAAAAGAGTACTATGAATAATTATATGCCAACAAAACAAGATAACCTATATCAGATGGACAAATTTCTACAAACATATAATTTACCAAAATTAACTCAAGATGAAATAGAAAGTCTGAACAGATTGATAAATATTAAAGACATTCTATAAGTAATAAAAAGCTTCCCAACAAAGAAAAGTGCAGAATTGGATGGCCTTACTTCTGAATCCTACCAAGCATCTAGAGTGGAGTTAACAAAATTCTTTTCAAAGTTTTCTGAAAACGGAAAAGGAGAGAACATTTCCTAACCCATTTTTATGAGATCAGCGTTACACTGATACCAAAGCATTTAAAGATATTACAAGAAAGGGGATATCAGAAATATCCCTTATAGATATATATGGGTATGTATGCAAATATCTTCAGCCAAATGCTTGCAAACAGAATTTCAGAGTGTATTAAAGGATTATACTGCATGACCAAGTGGGATTTATACCAACAACTCAAGGGTGGTTCAGTATAATAAAATCCATCAACATAATACATCACATTAACATAACAAAGGGGGAAAACACTTGATATCTCAAATGCTGCGTACAAGCATTTGACCAAATCAAAATTCCTTCTGTAATAAAATACACAGAAAAATGGCAATAGAAGGAAAATTCCTCAACATGATGAGGGACATTTGTGAAAAAACCACAGTCCGTGTCATACTCTGAAAGTGGAAATTTTTCCTCTAAGGAGAGGATGAAGACAAAGGGGTCAATTTCAACTGCTATTCAACAGTCTAGTGAGACAATTCGGCAACAAAAATAAATATGTGGCTTCCAGATTGGGAAAAAAAAATTAAAACTATCTCTAGTTGCAGATGACATTGTCATATATAGAAAATCCCAAAAAGTCCCAAGCCACTAGAGAAAATAAACGAAGTCAGCAAAGTTTCAGGGTAGAAGTTCAATAGACAAATTTTTTTTTAATTTTTTTTTTAACGTTTATTTTTATTTTTGAGACAGAGAGAGACAGAGCATGAACGGGGGAGGGTCAGAGAGACAGGGAGACACAGAATCTGAAACGGGCTCCAGGTTCCGAGTTGTCAGCACAGAGCCCGACGCAGGGCTCGAACTCACGGACCGCGAGATCATGACCTGAGCCGAAGTTGGCCGCTTAACCGACTGAGCCACCCAGGCGCCCCCCCCCAATAGACAAATATTAATTGCTGTTTCTGTGTACCAACAACAAACACTCTAAAAAAGGAATTAAGGCAATTTTGTGTATAATGATTTCCAAAAGAACAAAATACTGGGAAATAAATTTAACAAAGGAGGTGGAAGAGATGTGTGCACAGAACTACAGAACATTAGTGAGTGTGACTTCACATTGTTAAGATGCCAATACTACCCCGAATGATCTATTTACATATTTGATGCTATCCCTAGAAGATCCCAACAGCCCTTTTGCCAAAATGGAAAACTTGATCCTCGATTTCATATGGATTTGAAGGAAACCCAAAGAGCAAAATGAATCTTCCAAAAGAACAACGTTGAAGGACTACCTTTTAACAATTTTAAAACTTGCTGCAAAGCTACAGTTCTCTAGATATAGACACCAATGGAATATAATTGAGAGTTCAGGATAAATCAATATACCTATAGCCAGCTGATTTTCACCAAAGATGCCAACACCCTTCGATGGGGTAAAATAGCCCTTCAACAAATAATTCTGGAACAACTAGATATTCACATGTAAAAGATCACAGTTGGACTGACCCTTACCTCACCATGTACAAAAAAAAAATTGTAGCGACATCATAAATACACAAGTGAAAATTATAAAAATCTTAGAAGAAAAAATATGCATAAATGTTCATGACTTAAATGGCAATGAATTCTTAGAGGCAACACCTAAAGTATGAGCAACAAAGTAAAAACAAGAGACTTCGGCAAAATTAAAAACGTTTGTACATCGAAGAGCATTATCAAGGAAAAAAAAGACACCCTGCAAAATGGGAGAAAATTTTTTCAAATCACATGTCTGATAAGGGTCTTATCAACAGAATACATAATGAACTCTTACAATTCAACAATAAAAAGAGAAATTACACCATTAATACACAGGGAATAAATAAATATTTCTCCAAAAAATGGATACGAATGACTATAAAATACATGAAAAAATTCTCACTGCCACTAGCGATTAGGCAAAGGCAAATCAAAACCACAAGGTAAGTTTGTGCATAATTTTTTCATTAAAATTCTTGTTTTGAGATCATTGTAGATTCACTTGTGAAAAAAATGACACAGATTTGCTGAGTACCATGTATATGGTTTCCTCTGGTGGTGCATGTGGACAACTACGGTAAAATGTGAATAATAAGGTATTGGCATTGTCATGATCCATCTGTCTTACTCAGATTTCCATAGTTTTACTTGCACGTTGTGCGTGTGTGTGTGTGCGCGCACGCGCGTGTGTGTGATGTACATTTATGTGAAATTTTATTGGAAGTGTGGGCTCATGTATCCATCAACATGGTAAAGTTATAAAACAGTTACTTTCCCACAAAGATCCCTCTTGTTACCCTTTTACAACCACATCCACCTGTCTCCAGCTCTTCCCCACATACCCATCCTAAATCCTTGACAACCGCTGGTATGTTCTCCTCTTAAAGAATAGTATATAAATGGAATCCTAAGAGTATATAACCTTTTGGAATGATCTTTTTTTCATTTAATATAATTTCCTAGAGATTCATCCATGCTGTTGCAAATAATAAGAATTCATTGCTTTTTCTTGTTGACTAGTATCCCATGGTAAGGGGATACTTAAATCCTTCAAAACATTTCCTTCTTGAAGGATCTTTGGCTTGTTTCCAGGTTTTAGCAATTAGGAATTACGTTGCGAGAAACATCCGTGTTCGCATTATAAGAAAGTGCCAACCTGTTTTCCAGAGTGACTGTTCCCGTTTATTCCCACCCACAATATATGCGTGATGGAATTTCCTCACATCCTGTTCTATGTAAGTAAATAAATAAATAAGTAAATAAGTAAATAAATAAATAAATAAATAAATAAATAAATAAATAAAAATAAGTAAGACAGAGGATGAGAGTACTTAGACATGATATCAAATGTGTTTCTAGAAAATATGAATTTGATAGATTTGGCTCCATCAAAATTTAAAAATAACTTTTCCTTTGCTAAATACATGGAAGAGACTAAAATAACAGTGTGAAAACTGCACATAATATTTACAAATCACACATCCAACAAAGAACTTCTTTCTGGAATATGTATAAGAACACTCAAAATGTGACAGCAAACAAATAACACAGTTCATCTAGTTATGCTTTATCGAAGTATAAAAGACACTTAACATCATTAGTCCTTAGAGAAAGGCAAACTTAAAAACCTGATGAGATAGTACTGTTCATATAGTCGAAGAGCTAATATGAAAAATACTGACCATTCAAGTGTTGGTGACAATCTGGAGTAACTAGAACTCTCATACATTGCTGGTGGGATTAAAAAATCGTACAACTTTTCAAATATTTGGCAGTTTCTTAAAATGTGAAGCAGACATTACCTGTATCATCCAGCCATTATATCCCCCGGTAATTACCCAAGATAAGTGGGAGATGTGTTTACACATCGTAATTGTCAAATGGCTCCATAAATTGTGGTGTATCTATACAAACAGCAGTTGGTAATAAAAAGGTGTGTACTACTGACACACATAGCAATATGAATGAATTTGAAAACCACTATTTTGAATGAAAGAACCCAGAGTCAGTACTCTGTGATCTCGTTTTGCATAAAAATTAAAAAAAAAAACATGTAATCTGATCAATAGAACAACAGATAAATGTTTGTCATCTAGATACTAGATAGGCGGTTGCCTGGGGATAGGATAGGGAGGTTGAAGAGGGAGGGATTACAAAAGGGTGGTCAATATATTCCTTATTTTGAATGTGTTGGTAGTTTCATCAGTGTGTGTGTACGTGTGTGTGTATGTGTGTGTGTGTGTGAAACCTTACCAGATTATTCTATACTATCTCTCTTTCTATCTCTCTTTCTATCTCTATCTCTATCTCTATCTCATTTCTATCATGTATATTTATATCTATTTGTATCATCTATATCGATACAGATATAGATATCGGTATCGTATAGATAAAGTGTATGTCAATTTTGTCTCCATGGAGCTGTGTATTAGAATTTACCAGAAGGGTAGGAGTGGTTAGTGAAGAAACTAATAAGTATAAAATTTACATAGGCAATATGTATATGGCAGTAAGCAGGGACATCATTAAAAGTGCCACTAGACATCAACATGTTTTATTTTTTATTTTTTTTAAATTTTTTTAATGTTTATTTATTTTTGAGACAAAGAGAGACAGAGAATGAACAGGGGAGGGGCAAAGAGAGAGGGAGACACAGAATCCGAAACAGGCTCCAGGCTCTGAGCGGTCAGCACAGAGCCCGACGCGGGGCTCGAACTCACGGACTGTGAGATCATGACCTGAGCCGAAATCGGATGCTTAACCAACCAAGCCACCCAGGCGCGCCAACGCCAACATGTTTTAAATCAATGATACATAAAACGGGTAACAGCAACAAAATATTACTAGTGGAAGAAGTGCTTGAATTATTTCACTCATTTTCTGAAAAGAGTAGTAATTAAGAGGAGTGTTACAAATGGTTTCAGAAATTACAAATAAGGGGCGCCTGGGTGGCTCAGTTGGTTATGTGTCCAACCTCAGCTCAGGTCATGATCTCGTGGTTCATGAGTTTGAGCCTGTGCTGGGCTCTGTGCTGACAGCTCGGAGCCCGGAGCCTGCTTCGCATTCTGTGTCTCCCTGTCTCTTCCCCTCTCCTGCTCTCACTCTGTCTGTCTCTCAAAAATAAATAAATATCAAAAAAAATTTTAAAAGAGAAATAACAAGTGAATATGTTTTCAATTCAATGGAGACAAATAGTCTTTGCAACAAATAACACTGGAACAATTGAGCTTCTATATAAAACATAAAAAGAAACCTAATTCTCACATCCACTACATGCAAAAATTAACTTAAACCTCACAGTCAAAAAGTTAATTCTTCTAGCAGAAAACCTAAGAGAAAAACTGAGCGAGGCAAACATTTCCTAAATATGAGAAAAAAAAAACACAATTCATTAAAGGGGAAAAAAAATTAATTCGTGAAAATTAACATCTCCTAGTAATTGAAAGACACTGTTAATAACATGGAAAAGCAAGCCATAAACTTGAAGAAAACACTTCAAAGTACATATCTAAAAGGGGCATGTATCCCGGATGCATAAAAGAATTCTCATAACTCGATAATTAACAAATGAAGAGCCCAATCAAAACAGACAAAGTATTTGAACAAACCCTTCACCAGAAAAAGTTCTGTGCATGGCAAATAGCCATGTGACAAAATGGTCAATATCGTTCCTCATTAGGGAAATGTAATTAAAAGCATAATGAAATATCAGTACATACCTACTAAAAAATAACGAAAACTGACAATATCCTATGCCAGTGGGGATGCAGAGCAAATGAAGCTCTCACACATTGCGGGTGTAAAGGCGCTTTGCAATACGTTTAGGCAGTGTTTTATACAGTTAAACATGCACCTACCATATGACCCAGAAATCCCACTCCTAAATATTTACTCAAGTGAAATGAAAACCTGCGTGCACACAACATTTCTTCCAATGGGAACTCATCATCTTGAGGGTATGGCTCAATGGTTTCCAAACTTGCCTATTAGAATCATCTGGAGATTTCTTAAAAAAAAAAAAAAAAAATTCCAAAGCTTAAACCACATCACTGACCAATTAACTCAGAACCCCTGGACTTGAGATACAAGCAAGAGTATTTTTTGATGCTCCCTGTGTGAGTCCAGGGTACAGACAAACTTAGGAATCACCGGTAGAGCTTAAAAGGCATAATCACTATTTAATATGAATTATTTTACTGCAAATTATAGGCACTGTAACAGAATGAAAGTAAGGGGGCGAAAAAGGAACCCACACAGAATTCCTGATGAAAAATATAGAAGGCACCAACAGATGCTTGAAATATGATGAGGCTTTGGGGTAAAGGGACAATACTCAATAACTGACAATTTAATTCTTAATAAATGATGATGTAATTCCCACTGCCTTATCACGATCAGTGTTTGCAATCATTCCTCAAGTCTATGGAAGTTTTATTTGATTGTTTGAAGTTTTCTTTGATTTTTTTTTCGGACACTCTCCAAAATTAGCACAGAAGAATTTACAAGATATGTTTAAAAATTAATTTGAACTTATCCCCTTCTTTTCACTCTAAAACAGCACACAAGTATTATATGCTTTCACCTAGACACACTCATGATTTTTTTTAAGGTATCAAACAGACACCTTTTAGCTGTAATTCATCTGGCATTCAGCATCACTGTTTGCATAATTTTGGCAATGATCAGTATTCCTTAGTGAGTGTTGCTTCTAAGCATTCTTGGAGACTCCATCCAAATCAACATACTGTTGGATATAAATACATCCTTGATCCTATTTTATTATTGAAATAGACTAGCCACAGAGATAACTGGGGGAGTCATTTCCATGAATTTAAGAGTGAGGTCATTCACAAATTAATTCTGCAATTTCCCTCTGGCCTGTCTGCAAAATACAATAGGCAGTCTAATACATTTCAGTTTTATTTCCTACCACCAGCTTTTATGAAATAGGTTTTCTACTTCTTTTCACTCAGAGAAGTTGAGCTGCTTCTTTCTTATATTTCTGCTCCCCTGGCCAAAGATTTTGGCTCTCCAACTCTTACAAAACACGCATGCACACACACACACTCGCATGCACACACGCATGCACGTATGCACACACTCACACATTCTCCCTCCAATCCTCCTCTCATAGCACTTCTAATAATACCCACTCTGCAACATCTGCCTGCTTGTAACTCTACCTCAGTACTCACATAAAGTACTTCTTTACCTTGCCTCCTGGTCTCCATTGTGATGGTTCATGTTATGTGTCTCAGTTTAAATTAATTTCTGTATAGTGTATTTATCACAGCAATCACCAGACGCAGTCTAAACCCTGAATGTAAAATGTCACCCATAGTTTATAAGACACACAACATGAAAACGTCATTAATCTACATTTAAAGAGCAAAGTGCTTTCTGACTTTATAGTGAGATCAGTTGAAGATATTTCGCTATATGTATCGTATGTATCAAAAACTATATAAATATTCCCTGATGCCTGGTCTGTGCAGCTTAAACATATATATTTTTTTAATTTTTTTTTAATTTTAACGATTATTTATTTATTTATTTATTTTGAGACAGAGAGAGAGCATGAACAGGGTAGGGGCAGAGAGAGAGGGAGATACAGAATCTGAAACAGGGTCCAGGCTCTGAGCTGTCAGCACAGAGCCCGACGTGGGGCTCGAACTCATGGACCGTGAGATCATGACCTGAGCCGGAGTCAGACGCTTCACCGACTGAGCCACCCAGGCTTCCCTTAAACTTACATTTTTAAGTTACTTATTATATCTGTATACCTGTAAATATGTTTGTAAAGTAGTTTGAGTAGTTTGAAAATAAACCCAAGTTTGCATTTTTTTAAATATGGGGGAGTAATTATGGTGATAACTAAGTCAATTAATTTGATATCATTGTTGAAATATTGGGGCGGAACCTGCACCTCTTTCTATGGATCGTATTTTATTGAATAGGTGAATTGGATACTATCTCTGCCATTAAGCAGAAGGGAAAAGATCAGGATAACTTTAAATTTTTTTTTTCAACGTTTTATTTATTTTTGGGACAGAGAGAGAGACAGAGCATGAACAGGGGAGGGGCAGAGAGAGAGAGGGAGACACAGAATCGGAAACAGGCTCCAGGCTCTGAGCCATCAGCCCAGAGCCTGACACGGGGCTCGAACTCCCGGACCGCGAGATCGTGACCTGGCTGAAGTCGGACGCTTAACCGACTGCGCCACCCAGGCGCCCCAGGATAACTTTAAAAGGGAGAAAATCTTATTGGATGAAATGAGTGACATCCTTACCTAACTTACTCCACTTTGGGATTTTCCAGGAAAATTGTAACTGAAAAAGTCAATGTTGGATAAACATGTTCCTGTCATTTAAGACACCACTCTACCCTCCCTCCAGCTCCCTAAATACTCCCTACCCCTGGCGCATCCTGCCGTCCCTCAAATCATGACTGTGTCATGATCTTGCACAACCACTCCCAGTAGCGGTGACTTCTGATGCCGTCATGAAATGTCAGCAAACATGATGACTATGGGAATGTGTCAAGCACTAAATAAAGACCATGGACTGAATAAAGCACCTGGACACAGAAAACTATACATCATCTCCTTTGCTTCCTTTTTGAAAGTTGTCACATACAGGGTATTTTTAGCTGGAAGGGAATGCAATGATTTTGCTTAATGCTCGACAGCTGCTCATTAGGCAGATCAGAAGGAGATAAGCGGGATGAGATATTGGTTAAAACTGCAGAGTAGATACTAGGGATATTCGATTTCAAGTTGTGCTCACTGACCTTGAGTGACCTTGAAGGCTTATTTTCCTCTTGCTATTCCTGGCTTTCCCAGCCTTCTAGTTGGGGCAAGAACACTCTCCCAAAATCTCAGTAGCTCTGATCGGAATTTGTAAAGCTTTGGGATTCCTCAAGTCATAGGTTCCCCTTAAAACCACCAACCAAAAAAGATACCTCTGTCATTATCTCATTGAGATGCGATTCTCCTGAAATACAAAGCATGAGAGGGGTGTTGGGATGGCAGCGTCGAGAGAGCAAAGTTTGTTTGGTGAAAACCTATCCTTGGTGAGGTTAACGTTATTTTTAATCAAAGTGTCTTCATGTGGTTGGTTACCTTGTCATGAGTTAATTCTATTTCAGATCAACCAAATTGAATGTATCTGAATAGGAAAGGTACAATCAAATGCAAACATATACTTTGGTCAAATGAAGTAAAAGTAGGCAGTTGCCAAGTTCCTAACTCATGGTCACCTACAAATCTGAGTTTTTCAGTTAGTAATTTGGTCTGAGGGGGAAAGATTATGATTTCTTTGTTTTAGGTCGTGGGTTCTGAAGATAGTAAAGTTTTTGCTTATTAAATAATCTCAGGTGAGCAGACATGAATAAATGGAGATGTCAGTGTTTTCAAATATTTTTGGTCTAGGGGCACCTGGGTGCCTCAGTTGGTTAAGTGTCTGACTCTTGATTTTGGCTCAGGTCGTGATCCCACGGTTCTTGAGATCGAGCCCCACGTCGGACTCTGAGCTGACAGTGAGGAGCCTGATTGGGATTTTCTCTCTTCTCTCTCTCTGCCCCTCCCCCAGTCGCTCCCGCTTGCTCTCTCTCTCTCTCTCTCTCTCTTTGAAAATAAATAAATAAACATTTAAAATAGAATAAATAAAAGAAAATACTTTTGGCCTATACGGAGTGAGTTTCCTTTCTGGGCCTTCGACCTCTAAGATGATAAGATAATAATATGAGGACCCACTTCTTTCAAAGAAATTACTTTGTGTTCCAGAAAAACCTGAGTTCATAAGAATCTTGTATTGTTTTCACTAGCGATCACTGGGGTAAATATTTCATGTTGGCCTAAGTTCCTTTACAGTGCAATGTGATACTGATAATATCAATTTAATTGCTGCAAGAAATGCAAAATTTGATTTTAGTTTGTTGACCCATATTTTTGCAAGAGCTTTGGCCTCTGGCATGTTTTACAGGTTATGCTATTGATTTGAGTGAGATATATATATATATATTTTTTAAATCGTAGTAATGAAAGCATGATACAGCTATAGCCTGGTCTCCACCTAAATGAGCTTTGTGAGCAGTCTATCACCTGGGGAGCCATGATGAGTCTGAACAGTCAGCCATGCTGATTATGGGCCCACTGAGAATAGAGGAGGGAAATACCCAGCCAACATTAGCTGCGGGTTTCCACAAATAAGTTGCCTATGGTCAGCATTTCTGATTCCAGCAAGCCTCTACTGCCAACGTTTGAGATGCCATGGGTCCATGCCAACGTTCAGACCGAGTCTGTGCCAGAGCTCCTCAGGGCCGTCCATGGCCAGATCTTTCTGTCAAAAGATCTGACTCACTGTATACATTTCCATTACAATGGGTGATAGAGTAATAAATCCATTTCCCCCCAAAATAGCTATGTTTGTAGAGCCTCTCCAATAAACATTTATAGTATAAAAATGCCCATGCATAACCAGACTCCAACTCTGGAAATGTTTCCCCCAAATGCAGTTCAGTTTCCCAACTCACGTGAAGACAGAGGAAGAAAAAAGACTAAGAATTTCATGTAACGCATGGCTGACACACAACCACCTAGTGAAAATGGTGTTGGATACATCGTCCTAGCCTGTGAATAAGTCATGGGTCAAATCCATTTTATCTTTAACTTCAAAGAGGTTTCGACTACTCAAGACCACCAAGGAGAAACGCTTTAAAATTCCTAGCCCAGGGCCATATCATTTACTAATTAAGAACATTTGAAGACCATAAAATCTCTATTTTTGACAATATACTTTTTCTCCCCCCTCTGAGATCAAGTCAGTTAATAATTTGGAAATATTCAAGTTTTCTCTAAAATGTTGAGCTTTATCTGATCTCAGTAAACGAATTCTTGCTGCAACAAGTCAGGCATTATCATGTTTTGCTCAGAAAAATCACATAGGATGTAAGCCAGCTTCTTAATGAAAATCCGGTTGTAGCTAACCACAGAGGGCAAAGGGGCCATAGGTAACATGAGTTAGCTTGTCTCTGCCAGATCCAGCTGATTTTTTTTTTTCTTGGACATGCAGACCCTACTACACGGAGCACACTTCTCTCTGCAAATGGCTTCTCTCCAAGGCACAGTAAACGACTTTTTCCTCAAGATGAGCGCTGAATTATATTTGGACTGAGGAACTTTGCTCTTCAGGGCAGACATGATAGGCAGACAACACGTGACTCAGGATGAGTCAGTTCATTGGCTGACCACATGTTAGTCGCCTAGAAGGAAGTCTCAAAGCCATTCCATGGCTCCAAGATATGGAGTTTAATTGTGTTCCTCTTGAGTGTGGTTGGGTTTGCCAACTCTCTCTACTGAATGGCACACATGACCTCTGACACTGATGAGATTAGGTCATAAAAAGCCTGTGACTTGGGTCTTAGAGTCTCTCTCTCTGTTCATCTCTTTCTGTCTCTCTGTCTCTGTCTCCGGGATATCTCATTCTGGGGGAAGCCAGCTGTCATATCTTTAAGCAGGTCGATTGTCAGGCTATGGTGAGGTCCTGAAAGCTCTGGTCAACAGCCATGAAGCAATGAGTCTGCCAACATCCATGGTAGTGAGCTTGGAAGCAGATTTCCAACCCTGGCTGAACCTTAAAGATAATTGTAGCCCTAGCTGAGAACATGACTGAAATCTTGTGAGAGACCCTGAGCCAGGACCACTCAGATAAGAAGCTCCTAGATTCTTGACCTTCAGAAACTATGTGAGATAATATAAGCTTATGATTTTAAGATGCTACCCTACACAAAGTTTGGGGGTTATTTGTTACACAGCAATAGAAAAATAATACAGTTGGCTTCAGTGATGCATCATGGTAGGAGTACAAAATTTGCACCCTCGTTTCTTGCCTGTGTTTTACCAGACCCTTTTGAAGTCCTCCCTATACCTTCCCTGACTTTAACAATTAGAATTTTTTAAGACTTCATCCTTTGTCCTCTCTTCCTCTTCCTCTATAATCTTAGAAGATCTTTTCTTGACTCTATATCCTCAAATACCAGTAAAGAGCGTACACATTTATATATTCCGTTTTATAGACTCGGGTTTTTCAACCTTGGCACTTTCAACATTTTGAATAGGTTAAGTCTCTGTTGGGAATAACCATCCTGTGCATTGTGGGGTGCTTAGTAGTATCCCTGGTGTCTACTTTCTAGATGCCAGGAACACCCTCCCCTCCCACAGTACTGAAAACTAAAACTGTCTCCGGGCATTGCCAAGTATTCTTCCTGGGCTGAGAGATCACTGATGTGGCCAGCTGAGGACGACTGTTCTAGACCTTCATTCAGATTCAGATCCATGTATCCGACCACCTATCTAAGATTTGTCCAACGTGTCCACTTACAGAGTATAATCTCATAGGCATCTCATATTTTTTATGTTAAAATTTTAATTCATAACGCCCATCTTTTCCCCCAACTTTTTGTGGAAAACCTAGTTACTTTGTGTCCTGTTTCATTAGCTGTCTACTCATCCTGCCAGCTGTCCTAAAAGGCAAACTCTTCACCACTGTCAACTGGGCTTTATGTACTCTATCATTCTTATGCACTCGGACAACCCGGCCCTTGCAACATTGCCCGGTAAATATTTTATTGTTAGAGCATCTTTTGTGCCAGGCTCCTTCCCATGGCATTGCCTTTTACATGTGTCTCTCCTGCCTGGAATGCAATCACTTTCCTCTTTACCTTGCCAATTCAAAAGGATCTCTCAAATGTCAGCTAAAATGTCACTTCTTCAAGGAAGCACTCCCTGATTGACACAGACTGGGGTTAGTCTTCTAATTATAACCTATGTCTCCTTTTCAGCAATTGTAATGTTTTTTTACCTTTTTTTTAATGTTTACTTATTTTTGAGACAGAGAGAGACAGAGCATGAACGGGGGAGGGTCAGAGAGAGGGAGACACAGAATCTGAAACAAGCTCCAGGCTCTGAGCTGTCAGCACAGAGCCCGACGCGGGGCTTGAACTCAAGGACCTCGAGATCACGACCTGAGCCAAAGTCAGACGCTTAACCGACTGAGCCACCCAGGCGCCCCTCAGCAATTGTAACTATATTTTGAAACTTTAATATCCCCCTCCTCCCATCATCGATAGTGTTGGCTTCATTTAGGAAGGTACCATGTGTGGGTTTCTTCGTCTCTGTATGACTTATACCTAGCTCAGTATCTGCCAAAAACAGACACTCAGAAAATATGTGTTGATTTTAAAAATAAATGGTTAAACTGTTAGTGAGTGGTAACAGGAATTTTACTATTCATTCTCGTCAATTCTGGAGATGACTCAACAAGATTTGGTGAGGTCCTACGAATCTTTTAAATCTTTTTTGTACAAATATCTCCCATTTTTTTGTAATTTGGGAAATGTATTCTAAAACTCTAGGTATAAGCTTCGCTAATTCCTATAAGAGACAAAGAATATTATTGAACGCTTAATTATAAAACTGTTATTAGAATTCACAATAATTAATAATTAAATTTTAATATATTAATACAATAATTAATATATAATATACATACCATAAATAGTAATGTATAAATGGAGGGAAACTTTATTTTGAAATGTGTCAAAATACTTCAATTTTATAAGTGTAAATGAAAATGCTCTCTTTCCAGAAATTATAATTTAACACAGATATACCTGAACATCTTAAAAATTTCCTATATGGGTGAAAGTGACAATCATGTTTTTAAAAGTTTAGAAAGCTGACAAATATATAGTAAAGTGTATTATATGCTTAAGCATCCTCACAAATTAGTAAGAAGAAAGGGAAATAATTTAATGGAAATAATTGAGGAAGAAGAGGCATTTACAAAACTCGAATGGACAATAAATATCATTTGAATAAACAATAATGCATCCTGGTTTATAATAGTGACACACTGGAAACAAACTCTCTATACAACAATAGAGAACTGTTTAACTAACTATATCTTCCTAAAATAAGTTTCTATTCAGAAAATCAATGGGGATATAAATCTATATTTATTGATGAGGAGGTAAGTATGCATTTATGAATGTACACTCCTACATGTGATTTTTTTTCACATAAGGGAAAAAAGGAAGGTTACAGAATACAGACATCATGATACCGTTTTCATAAAAATGTGTATGTTATGTGTATGTCCATGGAAATAGGCTGGATACAAACAAAATCGTGTGTTGATTATTTTTGGATGATGGAATTTTGTAACCACTTAAGCAATATGTTTTGGTCTAAATTGTTTACAATTCATATCTCTTTCTTTTACAATCGGGACAAAGCTATTTTGGGAAAATAATCCAAAAATTGACTTTAAAGATCTTAGATGTTGCCCCAGGGAAATAGAATATATTTTGAGAATTTTAGCTCTGTCTTTGGATCTGTTTCCTGGAAATAAAATGTATTTTAAAAAATGTATCTTTGCCACCATAGACCATCTAAAGCTCTCTTCCACAGCTTCAAAACCTGATGTTAATAATATAATTAACATTTGATATTAATACAATTTTGCACTTTTAATGCACCTATCAAAATGGAATTTAGAATTTTAAATCTTCCAAAAACTCGCTCATCACATTAATTAGTAAGGAAACTTGGGACATGTCTTACTATCCCAAATGAAAATTAAAGCCATCTGCTAATTGCATACTTCACCTAAATGTTTTGCAAAATCTTGTAACTTGAGTAAAAGCTAAAAAAAGAAGTGAATAGGGCCTCGGATCTTCTTTAAACTTTGGCTGAGGACCGTGCGATGGGGACCATGTCATCAGTGGAGGAATGTCTTCTGAGCAGGGGAGGGGAGGGGCTCCTTCATAAAATACATTGTCTTGTTTATTCCCAAGTTCTGATTCAGCTTCGTAATGGCTAGCAAATGAGCCGGGCTCCTCTGGTGGGTCGGAGGAAGGCTGGTAAAGCACGGTGTTATCTTTCTTTTGCCACAATTTTGTGTTGAACCCGAAGGGCCAAATTTAGAAATGTAGGTAAACCAGATGTGCTCATAAAATTGAATGCATACCTGTGCTACTTACCGAAAGCTCCCAAAAGTTTCCTCTTGCACAGTGTTGTGATTTCTTAGGGCTGCCTGTAATGGGTCCAGCAGGCAAAGTTTCCTCCCCACGTTTTGAGCAGGCTGGCGCCCCACCTCTGAGAAGCTAGTGATGAGGCCTTTGCACATAAGCACAAAATGCATTATGTCTACTTCAAATGAAGTCATGATGCAAAAACAGAACATTCATAAATTGATAGAAATTATAGAGCATCACATGAGACACAAGAATTTTATCTCCTCATTTGTATATTCTTGTCTCCCTGTCTATAAACATATGTTTGCACATGCTGTGTATTGACAGATTAACATATAAAATTACAACACTGCATTTGCAACACTGTAGTTAAGGTTGTCTTACATTTATATTTCTGAGGTTTTATATCTGAACCATAAACATCCTCTCTGGGCTGGAGCTTGGCATCTAGTGCAAAACTAAAAGAGGGTGCTCATCTTTGTCCCAAACATGGGGCACATTTCACAGAAAGGCTTAGGTCTTTTTGAACATATTTGTTTTCATCGGCCTGATAAAACATCACTTTGAAATTTGACCTGGGGGCGCCTGGGTAGCTCAGTTGATTAAGCATCGGACTTCGGCTCAGGTCCTGATCTCACAGTTCTTGAGTTCAAGCCCCGCGTCGGGCTCTGTGCTGATGGCTCAGAGCCTGGAACCTGCTTCAGATTCTGTGTCTCCTTCTCTCTCTGTCCCTCCCCCGCTCACACTCTGTCTCTCCCTCTCAAAAATAAGTAAACATTTAAAAAATCTTAAAAAATGACCTATAAAATTGCACAAGTTAGAATTCCTCACAATGATTCAGAGCAGAAAATGAACAGAAAATTTATTTTCTATACTAAGGAGAATGGAGTAGGGTTTTTTTTTTAATCTAATGATAACTTTAAAGTATTTTATGATCTTTGGCTAGACCAAAGTATTTAATGACATTTCAAATTAAAGAACTAAAAAACCCAGAACAACATAAGAAACCTACTTAGCTTTTGGCGAGATGATGAAATATTGTGACATAGTGATTTAAAGTTGTTTTCTAAATGATGCTAACAAGATAATTATGGAGCCCATTAAAGTATATATTCACACTAAGAAATTATTTTAAATTATTTTTGAGGAAGAGAATTATTCAAGTACTGAGGGTATTAACATTATTTTGAAATTGAATTAGTTTAGTATTCTGCTTTGAAATGAATTTTTCAAAAGATTGGTAAATTTGGAACAAAAATAAAACTTGAAAAGTCAAATTTATTTGCTGGTGAGATTATTTCCTGTATGTTACTGAAATTCTCATTATTGTCCTGGTGGTTCTGGACACTGATTACTTTAACCAAGCTGCTGTTTTGTTTGCATAGACTTGGCTTTCATTTATTAGAAAAGCATGTTTGGAAAATTAAATCTCTCTGTCATGACAATGGGTTAAATACAAGGCAAACGTTTTTCAAATCACATGTGTGTTTCATAAGTTAAAAATACCTTTAAGTCCTTTTTCAATACCTTCAAACCATTCTTAGAAGACCTTTCCTTTGCTTTCCTTCCCTTCCCTTCCCTTCCCTTCCTTTCCCTTCCCTTCCCTCCCCTTCCCTTCCCTTCCCTAATCTTCCCTTCCCTTTCCCCTTTCTTTTCCTTTCCTTTCCCCTTTCTTTTCCCCTTTCCTCCTTTCCTCTTCTCTCCTCTCCTCTCCTTCCCTCCCCCCCCCTTTTTTTTTACATTTTGGAAGTGAGAAAGGTGAGTATTTTGTGGAGTGTTGGGTGTATGTTTACTCAAAATATGGGATACATTTCTCTTAGAGTACACACCTATAAACGTGCAGATTGGGAAACACATGGCTGAAATGCTTTGGGGGCTTGCACACTGAACTGGGCACACTGGTCATGATAGTTAATGATCCTGATGTCTTCAGTTTTGACCATGAACATACTCCTGCAGGATACCAGGACACGGAAGATGAAATAAATGAGCGATTTTCCAGAGTTGGAAACGTGACCTTTTGACTCATTCTCCTAATGTTGTTAAGTTGTGCACTCATCCCCAAAGGCTCTGTTTTCTTTTTTCCTAACTTCCTCTACTGCGGTCTCCTGGGAGTTGAGAAGTTACATGGGCTCCACTGCCCTTGAGCCTACAATGTGTATGATTTCGTTAACTCTCCATTCTTCGCCACTCACCATGTTAAGCATTTGGACTCACTTACACTTCACTGCCTAGTAGCAAATGCTTCGTGTCATTCCCTGTGGACCGAATCAGAATAAGTCACTCACCATTCAAGCGGGAAAGCTAGTGATGGGTCTGTACCAGGAAGAACCCACAACCCTCATGCAGGGCAGAACAGTGATAGTATTCAAAATTATAGACCTAGACTTTATTTCCTATTCACTAAAATACACACTTAACACTCGGACCATTCCTCATGGGACACAAACGTTTCCTTTTTCTGACTTCTAGGTAGCACTTTCCAGATGCAAATGACTCCAAACTTGGCATATTCATACCCTGAAGTTTTCAACAGCAAAAGTAGACAGTTTCTGGAACGTTTATTAGTCTAGTAGTAGTCTATTCTGCTGGTGGGGAAGAAGATATCTCCTTAAATGTAATAGGCTTGACGTGCAGAAAATAAAGATCCTTACTCATTTTTTAACTTACCCTTCTACACCTGGTGAGATAAACAGATATCTGGAAACTAATGGTTGAATCCATTTCTCAGGAAAGAGTAATTTACGCGGATATCCTTTCATGGACAGAGGATAAGTATTAATGATGTATCATGCTAGCTGAGGGCAGCACTAAGCATATGTATAGTGTTTAACATGGTTCTTAGCACACGGACCCACTGGTAGTAATTAAATGAGTGCAGGAATGAATCGGTAAATGCACAAATGAGGTATTGTTTTGGGGGAGATAGGTGGCCCCTTTACCTGTTAGTCTCCTGTAAATATTTCCGAGGCACACATCTTCAGGCCTCCAGACCATCATCCCCATTTTTCGTTGGAAGCCCTGAGGTTATTAGATGGTAGATGACAGATGAATAACAGTTGGTTCACGTCTCAACGTGCTGTCTCTTGTGTGGAGAACAGATTGCCTGGTCTCAGTTTATTTCTCATCACATCACTGCTGAACTTGAAGTGTGCAAATTAGCCTTCCCTGCTCTCTCTAACTCCCGGTCACTTCACCTGTTGACCCCAGACCCAGCTGCCTGTAGCATTGTTCATATTTAACATAGTACATACATTATTGCATTGCGTCATGGTTTACATATGCTTTATATTCACGTATTACTTAACATACTATATATGCGCTTGAAGTACGAGTCATGCCTCACGTATAGGATCATGATGCTGTCAGCGTCCCTTAATACCAATGATGGAAGTCATATCGTTAAAGTGGATCGTAACAGTGTAGCCATACTCGCCTATGCCAGTCCCATCTTGCTCCCGCAGGAAGCAAGCAAATGAGTCTACTTGCTACCTCCGACATCTTGAATTTACAGGTGGCATTTGTGAAGGCTCAGGGCAGAGTCCACATTGCCCTCAGCCCATCTCTGTCCCTAAAGTGGCAAACATGGTGGCTCCTATGGGGAGGATTTTCATTCCGCCACTAAGGGACAGTCAGTCTTAATGGCACTGTCCAGGAAAAAAAAAAAAAAAAAGAAGCCAAACAAATTCAATATTGTTCACAACTCAGTCTAATAGGGACTTCTTTCTATTGGATACTGACCGAAGGCAGTCTTGATGCCTGGAGAGACTCCACACTGGATTCAGTCCCCAGTGGAGTTTCCAGTTCAAAGAAAACTGGAGACGATGTTACAGAAGCAAACCACCCAATGCAGTTCTCAGTCTTGGTCTTTGCTGAGGACGCGTCCTTCCCCCCGAGCCAGGAGAGGGGACCTCCACAGCCCAACACAGAACTCCTCGTCTGGTGAGGATGAACTCCAGAAGCCAGTAGAGCAAAGAAGAATGTGTTTTTAAAGGAACTTTGGATGTCTTATAATAAATCTGATGTGCTTAAAAAATCCCCGAGGAATTTAAAAAAGTCTGGATGTGTTTCCTCAAATAACTATTTAAAGCATATTAGAGTTTTTTAATTGCACTGGGGACTTTTCAAAGCATATCAGGACAGAACAGTAGAGTATAGGCCCCAATATGCTAATTAATAGATAGCTAGACCCCTGAAATAAAGCTGCAACACTCCATTAATCAGGCAGTAATTGAATTGGCACAGTGCTTTTGTGCAAACTACATGATAATTGAAAAACCAAACCTGGCAGCAGTGAGGGTAAGGTTCTCCACAATGGCGGATCCGGGGCATTCAGCTTCTTGTCATCAGTGGGCAGTTGGCCTCACTGCCGGGGGGTGGGAGGGGGGTGTGCAGAAGGAGAAAGTTGGCTGCTCTCTGAGTCCAGTGTAACTTTGTGTCCTGCCGAGATGGTCTTTTAGGTGTGCGATATCCAGTGGTCACAAGCATAACCCCACGGAAGTACGCGTAATGGCTGATCTGCTTCTCTCTGTTACCTAAAGACATCTGCCAATTAATGTGATTATAAAATAATAGTGAGGAACAGATGTTTCATTTGCTAATTTTATATCTGACTGTTTGAAAGCTAACTACCTGGGGATTTAACTGGCAAATAGTCCTTTGCTTACGAAAAAAGAAACAATGCATGCGTTTTTTTTTCCCACACAGCTGATGTGGTCTAATTCTGGATATTGGTTGCCTATACTCAGCACTCAGTGAGAGGGAGACTGATTGCTTCCAAATGAAGAGAAGAAAAATAGCATTTTAAACCCTTTTTTCCCTACAAACAAAACATTAAGCATATCGCCATACCAAAAAAAGGCTGTTGCAATAAAAGAGTTTAGCTTGTCATACTGTGATGCTAATGGGTGGGAAAGATGTGGATAAAATGAAGATTGACGTGAGTTTTCCATCGAGAACTTTAAAAGAAAATCATATGGAAAAGCTGGAAGACCTTTTAC
Organism: Leopardus geoffroyi; assembly: GCF_018350155.1. Taxonomy (NCBI): domain Eukaryota; kingdom Metazoa; phylum Chordata; class Mammalia; order Carnivora; family Felidae; genus Leopardus; species Leopardus geoffroyi. The sequence goes on from NC_059336.1 coordinate 56,198,523, forward strand.
ATTTGCCAGCCCCTCAACTGTACAGGTGGAGCATAAGGAATGGGAAAGAAAAAGCTTTGGGGATCTGGTGAGAAAGAGTGTAGGAAATTTAGCAGTTTAGAAACAAATACTTAAGTCGTATTTTAATTATTTTCATTCTCATTCACTCACTTGCTTCCCCAGAGAAGGTGCGTAGGGTGGGAAATGTACCTGAGATGTGTCTTTCTTAGGCGGGTCTCTTATCGGAGTCAGACCCTTCCCACAGTCATGACCCTTTGCTGTCTCTCTGGCAAGAGGTCATCTCTGGGTGGGAGTTCCTTTTACTGCTTATGTTATTAACTAAAACCTAATAAAGAGTCAATAAGGAAAAAAGAAACACCCTTGGATTTGGGTACTGGATGTGCCCCCAACTATGTGATGTTAGGTAAGTTCCCTAACCGCTCTGACTTACTTCTGTTTATCCGTCCAAAGAGGAATCTAAGAGTAAGGTTTCAAATCCTTTCTAAATTTGTGCCCCCTTCCAAAAGTAGTACCTCAGTTTTCCTTTAAAATTTTCATATTCAGGGGCACCTGGGTGGCTCAGTCGGTTAAGCCACCGACTCTTGACTTCAGCTCAGGTCACAGCCTTCGGGCTCCCGGGATCAAGCCACGAATAGGGATCTGCGTTGACAGCATGGAACCTGCTTGGAATTCTCTCTCTCTCTCTCTCTCTCTCTCTCTCTCTCTCTGCCCCTCCCATTGCTCATGCTCATTCTCTCTCAAAATAAATATATAAACTCTAAAAAAATAAAATAAAATCTGTCGTATTTATACACATCGCACGATGTGAAGAAATCGCAAACCAAAGTTACACCCAAAAGGGCTTTATTTTCAAACCTCAGCTCCTCCCAAGCTTTGAAGAAGTAACTTACATACTGACACCCCGGCTGCCAGCCTTCTTGCCCGTGGATCAGGCATCGACAGAGCAAGCCCCAGAGCCAGCGTCAGGAGGGTTTGCACCGTGCCAGAGTGCCTTGTCCTTACAACCTCTTGCTTGCAAAGTGAACTGTGTTATCAGTAAATGCATGTAAACTTTTGCCTTATTTTGTATGTAATGTGATAGAACGTGATCTAGCATCCCCTCCCGACCATCAATTAAAAAAAAAATGTGCCTATACGCCATGGCTTCCTTCTGTAAAACAAATTTATACACCTGATGGTTGCTGTTCTTATTTGGAGCTCTTCTGCAGCCCCCAGGTGCGTGGTTTTACTTTTTTATCTCAAGGTTTTACACAGAGAGCTTTTATCATCCTGTGCTAAGAAGCCTGTTTTGTTTTGTTTTGTTTTTCCCTCCGGTCGCAGGCTTTATTCCTCAACATCTGCTCTGGATCCCTTTTCTCTTAGATGCTGAGGTCCTTCCCAGTCCTGCCGAAGAAGTTGCATGACTTCGGAAGGACTGTTCCTTCTCCAGCTTCACTGTTTCCAGGCGCCGCCAGGGCTGAACCTTCCCCACTCCTAGCCTTGACTTTTATCTCAAGATTGCCTTAGAATAGGTTTGGACTCGATTTCAAAACCTTGATTTCTCCTTTCGTGACTCCTTTGTTTGATTTCATTTTACAGCCAAGACCCCCAGCTTTACCTCCACAACATAACTCATATTTTCCCACTTCTCACCATCTGTCTAGTCCCTACACTTCTGCAGTGGCTGCCCAGGGACTCCCTGCTTCCACTCGTGCAACCACTCAGGTAGAATCAATGTACAAACATAGATAGCCCTTTTGAAAATGTAATCATATCTCACCCCCCTCATGCACCCCCCCCCCCCCCCCCACTGAAAAACCTACCACTTGTAGGGCGCCTGAGTGGCTCAGTCGGTTAAGCCTCAGACTTCTGCTCAGGTCATGATTTAATGGTTCCTGAGTTCCAGCCCCACATCGGGGCTCTCAGGGCAGAGCCAGCTTGGGAGCCTCTGTCCCCTTCTGTCTGCCCCTCCCCCTCTCAAACTCACTCTCAAAAATAAACAGTAAAAAAAATTAAAATAAAAATATACCAGTTGCTTCCCATTGTGTTTAGAATACAATTCAAACTCCCCACTGTGATGTGAAAGACATTGGATCAAGATCCGGTCCCGGTTTTCCTGTCTTATCTCTCCTGTCCCTCTTACCAGCCTCCCTCTCAACAATGAATCTTGGCTGCATTTGCTCTTCCTTAAATGCCATTGGGCTCTGTGCGCCTGCAGATCTTGCATTAACTATGCCCTGGCATGCTTTTCCCTGGGCTTTGTGCATGGCTGATATCTTCTGCCCTTCAGGCTTCAGCTCAAGGTTCATTTCCTTTTCTCTCTCCATGCCTATCCACATGCCTCCCAACCTATACTGATTATATACATTATTGGTTAGCACAGTCTCAATTCTTTCGCTGCATCGGTTTAACTTTGTATTGCTTGTCTCCCCTTTCAAGAAGGTACCCTGCATGAGGACAGGGACTTTGGCTGTCCTTTGCCCTGCCACACCCTCCATGCCTAGGACAATGCTCAATAAACCCTTGCAAAATGGATAAGAAAATCATGTTCCCACTGCAAGCATATGCTTGTAGTCTGTGCAACTGTTGAGGAGACGCTGGCCCAGTGGTAGACACAAACTAAGAATCTGGGTCTCTTCCAAGTGTTTTCAGGAAAAGAAAAATCAATACCTGCCCCCAAATTATCATTTCTTTGGCTAAAAAAAAAAAACAAAAACAAAAACAAATTCAATTTTTAACGCAAGTCTACGTCAATCAAATTCGACTCCGTGGGAACAGATATGGGGAAATCAATCTATTTTAAGACAAGAATAAAAGAAAAATAAAGAAGCTTCTGTTTCGAGGGCTGGGCAATTATTCCATAAAGGGCCAGAAAGTAGTAAATATTTTAGGCTTTGCAGGCTATATGTGGTCTCCACTGAAACTGCTACTCAGTTCTACCGTTGAAGTCAAAGAGCAGATGTGGATACATGGATGGGTGTGACTGGGTACCATTAAAACTTCATTTGTTCACACCGAAATGTGAATTTCATATAATTTTCAAGTGTCATGAAATACTATTCTTGTTTTGAAAGTGAAGCCATTCTTTCTTCGCTCAAGGGCTGTAGTGAAAGCTGGCAGTGGGCCAGATCTGACCTGTGGGCTGTCGTTTGCCAATCTGTCTTTTAGAAGTGCTGAATGTCCCCAACTCCTTCTTGTTTAACTTGCTGAGAATTGATATTTGCCTTGACTCTGAGTTTCTAGTTGCTCAGTCTGTGCGTAGAGTCTGGGCCTTCCGAAGCCATTTGCATCTGTGACTTTGTTGGCTAAGAATCCTCTGTGAGTATCAAAGTCATTAATCCCTTTAAAAGCTAAAATGACTTTATTTCCTGATAACCCCAGAGAGTCTCCCTGGTGTGGGAATGGAAGAAATGCCCTTCTCTGTCCTCGCTTTCTCAATGGGAGGCATCTGTTTTCTGAAGATTATTTCCATAAATCAATATTAGCCGGCATGCATTCTCCATCATTCTACCCTATGTTATTCCACACCATGTCACACCATCTATTCTATTGTTCCTTCCCTCCTTACCTCTTTCCGTCTGAGAGCAAGTTTATTCCTACTCCTCTCCTGGGCTACGTGTGCCACCTGTGTTCTAGATCCCATCCCATCCGACAGTGTCCCCTCCCTTTCATTGCCTGAACAGCAATTGCCTCCCACACCCTCAGTCTTTCCCTCTCCTGTACCTTCCTGCACATCCCTGCTCAAGACCCCAAATCCTGACAAACCTCCGTATCCATCCTGCCTTCCTTTCAACCGTTGTCCTATTTAATCATCCCTTTCATTCCCAACCTACTTAAAAAGATGTCATTTTATCACCGACTCGTTCCGTTACTATTGCCGCATAGCAAACCTCCCTGAAACCGACTGTCTTGAAAAAAAAACAAAAAACAAAAAACAAGCGTTATGTATCTTGCTTATGAACTTGCAATTTGGGCAGGGCCAAGTCCATGGAACACCAGTTGGAGTAACTAAAGTAGCGGCTGGAGGGTCTGTCTTTAATGGCCAGGAAGTCAGAGCTTGGCATTCCGTGGGCTTCTTGGGTGACCACAGCTTGGTGTCTGTGTGCCAAGACCAGACATCCAAGAGACAGGAAGGGACGCTGCCAGTCTCTTAAGGCCTACAGAGTGTGAATACTGTGACGGGGGCAGCGTTGGGGCCATGTTTAAAAACCTCTCCTTAAAGTTCCTTTGGTAATAGTACTATTAAATACCAACTTAACCAGATCCAGTGGCTTCTTCTCAGTATTTCTTCTATGTGAGCCCTTCTCTTAGGTGACAGCCTCAGGCCTCTTCTCTCTCTGTGTCCTCATTTCCTTTAGAACACGGGATACCGTTTCATCTTTACCCTCTTTTAACCGTGGATGTGTTTCCCCGCTTGTCAATTTCACTTCCCTTCCTCGGTCAGGTATCTTCAATATCCGAATTCTCCTGCGTTCGATTTTCGTCTTCTTTCTAGGTGTTCTTATGGAGTCCCATGGCACCAGTTAACTTCTACCTTCTGGTGACCTCTGAGTTCTGTTTGAACCCCCCCCCCCCATTTTGCTGTGCTCCAAAACTTCTTTTGTAAATGTGCCAGGCGGTGCAAGTATTCATATTAGGTACGATAATTCCAGAGCTAACTCTCTGGCTATGTGGACCTCTCTGCAGTTGGAACACTGGCCATCTCTGAATGACCCTGTGCCTTCACTCATGCTGGGCTCTATACCCAGATCACCGCTTACCCATTTGGATACATTCCTACTCATTCTTCAAAACCCAGCTAAGGGGCACCTGGGTGGCTCAGTCGGTTAAGGGTCCGAATCTTGATTTCAGTTCAGGTCACAGTTTCATGGTTCATAGGTTGGAGCCTGGCATTGGGCTTTGTGCTGGCAGTGCAGAGCTGGTTTGGGATTCTCTCGCTCCCTCTCTCTCACTCACACAAGTTCTCTCTCTTTCTCTCTCTCAAAATAAATAAATACACATTTGGAAAAAAAAAAAAAAAAAACCAGCTAAAATAGATTGTACTGTGTGAAACCTTCCTGATTCCTAGGCAGAGTAAATTGCTCTGAGTGGGTGCCCATAACCCTTTGTTCTTTGAACATATGAGACATCATCTTAGTTGCAATTTTATTTGATTATAACCTTCAGCTCTACTCAAGATGCTCAGCCCCTGCTCATTCACTGCTTATGCAGCATAATTAAAGGAATAAAATATGTCTTTAACTTAAAAAAATGTGGAGTATTCATTTTCAGAAAAATCCAGATATGGATTAAAGGGAGTCAATTACTTTGGTATGTTTTCACTTGTGTGAAACTAAAACTGGAGTTTTATTTTTGTCTCATTTGGACAGGGAGTGGGGGTGAATTAACCTTCAAGATGTAGAGCAAACTATTTTTTAGACTTGAATAATGTGTCTTTTCACTTAGCAACAAAAGTGGCCCAAACAGATTTATCCAGACAAGCTTCTTGATTCCCTATTTGACTCTAACTAATTTTTGAGAAATGTGGAATGCATCAATCGGTCACTATTCCACCTCAGACCATTTATAATTAGAAGCAAAACTGATAAACATCCTGTGTCCTTTATTGCCTGCTCATGTTGTCATGTGGCCCACTCCTGCAGAGACAGGTCTTACCCCCAAATGTTGGTGAATATTTGAAACTGTCATTATATGGCTTCGCCACAATCTGAATAACATTAGCTACACAAAGGACTCTGAGGTAGCAAAGAGCTATTATGGTCACAGAATGTATCAGAAAGGGGCGCCTGGGTGGCTCAGTCAGTTGAGCGTCCGTCCGACTTCGGCTCAGGTCATGATCTCAAGGTTTGTGAGTTCGAGCCCCGCGTCGGGCTCTGTGCTGACAGCTCAGAGCCTGGAGCCTGCTTCGGATTCTGTGTCTCCCTGTCTCTCTGCCCCTAACCCACTCGCATTTTGTCCCTGTCTCTCTCAAAAATAAATAAACATTAAAAAAAATAATAAAAAAAAGAATGTATCAGAAGAAGCTGGGTTCTTTGATTCAAAAGACAAAGAAACCTACTTAGCATTTTTTTTTCATCAGTTTCATCCTCTTAAGTATGTTGAACTCCCAGACTTATACAAGGAAACTCTATACTTAGAGTTGGGCTGTTTTTTCTTTTTTTTTTAAATTTAGTAACACATTGGGTAATATTTTCTTGAGCTATCCTGTGTCTTTTAATCATTGTCCCCACCCCACCCCTCTTTCACTGGAGAGTTTCCCATTATTCGGCAACATATGGATGAAATATTTTTTTTCAGTAATCATGTCTGAACAAAGTAATCATTCTCTCGTTAACCAATTATTCTTCAAACTCCAATGGAACAGACATATTTGCTAAGACAATTTACTTTAATAAACCCTATGGAATCAGATCTCACATATCTTCTGTTCAAACGGTTCAACTCGAAGATTACAGTATAGATAGAAGTGGTTTCTTTCTTTCTTCCTTCCTTCTTTTCTTTCTTTCTTCCTTTTTTTTTTTTTTTTTTTTTTGTGGTGCATTGACCACATTTGCTTTCAAGAAACCAGCTAGAGATGGGATGAAAACTAGGTTTTTAGAAGGGGTAAAAATAAAAGAGTGAGAATGCTTATGTGCAGAAATCCCTAATGCATCCAGCTCCAAAAGACTTCTGCTTTCTTCTCTCTTGTATCATCAGAAGTCTGTGATTTATTTCAGCTCTTCTACTTTTAGATGTTGGATAAACCGCCTGGCCAAGGAGATGAAGGGTGTGTGCTTTGCCCAGATGTGTTTTCCAGAAGGATCCAACACAGTCTTTGGGAAAGGTAAATTATCTTAGAATTTCGGCAACCTCTCTAGTTCTGAAGGATATCTCCAAGCACAGGGAAAATGAAAAAGCATTTTCAGTGTGTCATTGGGGGAGAGGCAGGAGAGAAAGGAGTCCTACGTTCTGTTGTGTTTTTACTCCATGATACTTTGCTGGTATTTTACGGCGTGGTGTTCTATGTGAGTTTTTTATTCCAAGTTATTCTGATGGTTCACTTTGTGTATTCGCTTTGATACACAAGAGGCTTCTAGCTCTTGTTTCATTTCTGTTTGTGACTGACTTTCTGGGGGTCTACTTTGGACATTCAGTTTTACAGTATCTTTTCTTTTTTTTTAAATTTGTTTATTTTATTTTTGAGAGAGAGAGAGAAACACACACACACAGAGAAAGAGAGAGAGAGAGTGAGCGGATGAAGGGCAGAGAGAGAGGGAGACACAGAATCATGAAGCAGGCTCCAGGCTCTGAGCTGTCAGCACAGAGCCCCACACAGGGCTCGAACTCCTGAACTGTGAGATCATGACCTGAGCTGAAGTCGGAGGCTTAACCCACTGAGCCACCTAGACATCCCCAGTTTTGCAGTTCCTGATATTTTTTGCTGCGCAAGTCAGAATGCACACCAATAGGATTTTGGGTTTCCTGCCAACATTTAAGGAGCACCAAATATTTTCAGTTAAAGTACTAACACAGTACAAAATAAGGTGAATCCTGAGAACAAAAATTCTTAAGTCTCAGTGTTTGCTCCAGGTATCAAAAATAATATTTAGCTCACTACCAGACAAAACATTGAAAGCTTGCAGCTCTCGTCCTTCCTTGACAGCTAATTGGTCGTGGAAGTATAAGCTAGATATCTATCTTTTCTCTGTACCTCAGTTTCCTTTCCTGTAAAACCGGTTCTTCTGCTCTGAAAGCCTATGATTCTTTGCGTTCGTCCTGATGCAATTTCGCATTTTCCCAAACGGCAAATAAGGACAAGTCTGCCAACATCAAAAGTAACAAGAACAAAATACACAATGCCTCTAATTGAAACTTTACCTACTCACAAGTGGGAAAGACACACAAAAACCACACGATAATGTCAACATACAATACGTTACGTAATTATCTAAAGGATCTCATATCCCTACGCTGGTTTATCCATACCAACGGGGCAATGTTTTACTTCCAGTAACTTTTTAAAAAAGTCTCTGGTCCGTGCTGTTAAATGCTGTGACTGAATCTCACGTTTAAGTCATTACTGACTGCTGCCACAGTTCTGTACACCGGGTAGATTTGGGGTGACAGCTGTCACTGCCGCAGGATGCATTTTTTATAATAGTTTTATGATTCACCCTTTGAGATGAAGATTTGGACACCTGATACCAGCCTGTGATTTTCCCCCTGTAATTTGCAGAATGGGTAAAACCAAATAACAGCCTCTAGGACTCACGGGTCTTATGCCAAGTGTTTCAGAAATGACATCGGTGGGAATCGAAAACCATATCCATTTTTTTCTCTAGCGTATGCTGATCACTTTCATTTGCTAGCACTAGTTGATGGGAATGGGGTGGAGGCTGGCTTTTCTTCAAAGGCATAGCAAAGCCATAGTTTTTCTCCCCATGTCACTTCCACATGATTATGGAGGTGTTGACCAATGTTATGTCAGCTCAGCGTCAGCAATTTTCATGACAAATATGTGGTCTGTAAAAAAAAAAAAAAAAAAAAAAAAAAGCATCTATCCAACAAGATACTGAGGGTGCTCTCCTTAAAATCCAGAACATCCTCTCCATACCTGGCCTCTTCCGTCAGCATGCAGGCCTCCTTCTTCTCCTCTCTCGCCAGTTCCCTGACACCGGCCGACTGGTGACCGGACCGTTCTGAACAGCTCTCATTGAAATGTGTAAACGTGGGTACCATCACCCGTGTCCTGGCACTGAGATCAACAAGGAGAGCATTTAGCCTCTTGCAGGCGCCTGAGATGACAATCGTCTTACAGTCAGTGTCGTGCAGAAGAAGATAGGCCGGCTGCTGTGAAAGCAGGGACAGTTTTACCCAGAGCCCGAGAACCGTGGTCTGCATTACCTGTGTCACGAGGTCAAGGACAACAGCCCCTGACGTCTCTGTAGGCTCCCTCCCAGCCAAATGAACTTAAGGAAGCTGGAAGAGATGTTCTAAAGTTTTCTGAGCCCAGGGGAAAAAAAAAATTCAGCTCATGGGTTCCTCAGAGGCTAGCCAGGCCTCTCAAAGGCAGGAGGCATATCCTGGGATGAGATCCTCTGGTCGCACGGTAGTGTTGGGACCGGTCCGGGTGAAAGAGAGGCGTGTGGGGGAGACAGTGCAGGAACCAGGCTGTGAGGGGAGCCTGACTTCCCGTGTCTGGGAAAGGAGCGTCCCAAGATGTGTGAGACGCCTAAGAGACACAGGAACTTAGTCGTATGGTCTCCAGGAAGAAGAGAGAGAGCACAATTACCGGGTTTTGGGAGTAGTGACAGGAGACGTTGCAACGGTCTATGTATGCAAATGAAATCGAAGGGGCCCTTAAAAATAACACCTCCTAAGCCACCACGGCTGCGGGCCAGGGTTCCGCAATGGCGAAAGGATAAAAACTTTTGGCAGCTAAAAATCCCCAAACCTAATGGTTCCTTTATTGAACGTGCTGTGAAAGTAAGCTACGGGAGCTGGTTGAGCGGCGGATTTCAGCTCAGGTCATGATCTTAAGGTTTGTGAGTTCGAGCCCCGCGTGGGGGTCTCTGCTGTCATTGCAGAGCCTACATTGGATCCTTTGTTCCCCCCTCTCTCTCTCTGCCCTTCCCCTGCTCGTGCTCTCTCTCAAAAATAAATAAACATTAAAATAATAAATAAAATAAAATATAAGCTAGGGAAGGACAACTGAGAATATCACTTAGGAAGATTAGAGATAATGTAATTTGAAATTGATTTCTCCTTAAAAAAATCTGAGGCATTTGAAAACCTTAGAAATAATACAACTATTAATCTGCCAGGTGAATGTATAAAGCACAAGGGGGCATTGAACTACAGAGCTCTCTCCTCCCTACAATTCAAAATAAATGCCAAACAGAGTGTTACCAACTTCGAAGGTCTCCTGTGTTCTAATCCTGGTAAAGACAGTGGGATATATGGAAACAACTTGGGCTTGGAGTCTAAGTATCTCAAGTTCACATTCCACCTGCCCTGGCTGTGGACCTTGAGTGTGCTGCTCAACTAACCTGAACTTTGCTCATTTATTCTTCAGAAAGTAGAGATAAGAATGCATGCATCACAAAGCTGATAGAAGGATTAATTTCCATGGCATTTTAACTGGTTTGTGGTCCCGTCTTTGCTTGGAGCAGACGTGGAAAGAATTGACCTTTCTCCAATCAATATTTCCAACATTGCTCTTGGACCTCTGCTCCTGGTCCCTTAATGAAATCTTGGGTAGATCTCTTAACTTTTTGATTATGTTGAGTATTAAAACACTGTTTGGGGGCGCCTGGATGGCGCAGTCGGTTAAGCGTCCGACTTCAGCCAGGTCACGATCTCGCGGTCCGTGAGTTCGAGCCCCGCGTCGGGCTCTGGGCTGATGGCTCAGAGCCTGGAGCCTGTTTCCGATTCTGTGTCTCCCTCTCTCTCTGCCCCTCCCCCGTTCATGCTCTGTCTCTCTCTGTCCCAAAAATAAATAAACGTTGAAAAAAAAATAAAATAAAATAAAACACTGTTTGATTTAAAACTTGAGTCTGAAATTTGATTTAACTCTGTCCTTAGCCCAAATGCCCAGGGCCAAGCTAAGCTAAAACATTGACTACCTTGAGTATGGTATGATCTCTCTCTGGGTGACCTCTCTTCTCTCCTCTCTCTTCAAGGACTAGTTATGCCCGTGTGTTCAGAAGGGATAGAAAGAGAGGGAAAGGAACTTGTGTCTGTAATTAGCTGGCTTCTTTGGTGGTGTTCTTCCTGTTAGTTAATGCTGCTTCTCGGACTCTTACTGACAGAGTACTGATATGCTCTGTGCCAGGCATCTAAGGAGGCCTCATGTAGAAGTTTTCCAGAGCGGTTATGGTACTGCCCAGTGGCTGATGTGAGAGGTGCAACTCTAGTGTGCATCCCCCCACCCTCCTCTGGCCCCGTGTTCTAAAGCCTCTTGGAGGTAGTACTACAAAGATGTCTCAAGCCCACCTACTATCTACGATGGCCTTGAGCACATGGTCCATAAAAATGCCTGTCTTGTCGGAGAGACATGAGATGTTCAAACACCACAGCTTTTCAGTTCTCCTCCTTTCACCAACATGGGCGAGCCCTTGAGCACATGCCCTTGAGCACATGGTCCATAAAAATGCCTGTCTTGTCGGAGAGACATGAGATGTTCAAACACCACAGCTTTTCAGTTCTCCTCCTTTCACCAACATGGGCGAGACCACATGCTAACAGGTTCACTGGACTTCTGCTGGACCTCTAGACGGGAAACAAGAACGCAATGTCGTCATCTTGCGGTCAACTCCAATACTGAATGAGTAGATCTCTTGGAACTTTTCTTCACGTGGCTTGGGTGAAGGGGGTCTCCTTCTGCCAAAGAAACTCCTCTCCCACAGGAGAGTCCTCCACGACTCTATGGGGTCAGCAAGGACTGCAGCTAGATATCCAGGGGAATGATTGGATGGCAGCACGACTGTTGTTTTCACTGTTGTCAGTAAGACCTCCACAATACTGTGGGGTATGAATGGCTTGCTTTCTTAGAGTTTCCTTCTCTCTGTTTCTGTCTTCCATCTATGCTTTCATGTTGCCTGCGTTTTCCATTAGTGCCCAAAAGATGTCAATCATAGTTATCTTCAATTCCCAGTCTGATGATTCCAAAATCTCTGTCATATCTAAGTCTGGTTCTTAGACTTGTGTTGTCTCTCCAGACTGTGTTTTTTGTCTTTCATCAGGTCTTGTGACATTTTTTTTTTCTGGAAAACCTGACAGCATATACTAAGTACAAAGAACTGGGACAGACAGGCTTTTCGTTGAGGTTTCATGTTTACCTGGCTAGGGTTTAGGCTGTGTTTACTGTCTTCCATAGATATGCTGTCAGAAGCTAAACTTTCTTCACGTCCTTGGTTTGTCTTCTCTGTCATCTTTTGGTTTCCCTAGAGATTCCTTCTTAAATAGGATCTGAACCTTGGCTCTCTTTCACTTTAAACCCTAGGAGCCCTATTGATGTGATAGTAATGTGGGGGGAGGGGGGAAGGGAAGGCATTGTGTAATCCTGTGATTAGGTCCCACTAATTTAGTGAGCCCGAGTTAGAATGTCTTTTACCATGCATTGAAGACTAGAGGGGGCCAGACTTGGACATTTGGTATTAGGTAACCTCATGTTGGTTAGGCTATGGTAAAAGAGTTTCCCTTGAGGGAAGGCCTTTGTTAAGGAGAAGAGAAAGCTCTCAGTATATTTCAGAGAATTCTTTTTATCTTTCCATGCCAGAATGGGAATTTTCTCTAATTTTCATACTGAGAACCTAAGTGGACTCCTACAGGTAAAACTCATAATATTTGGGCGCCTCCCAAAGGCTGGGATCTTTCAAGCCAATGCCCGGTTTCCAGCAATTAGTCCACTACCCTGTAAGTGCCTACCAGTTGCTGGCTCCTGCGTGGCTTCTGCACCCCATAATCTGTGATTCCTGTATCCACCTGTCTACCCAACTTCTGGGCTGGTGGTTTCTTCTGTGACTTCAATCATCCGATGGATCTGGAAGGAGTTGATTTTCAGTTTGTTCAGCTTTGTTCTTGTTGTGAGAATGGTAGTGATGTTTTCTAAGATCTTTAATTATTGGACCAGAAATCACAAGTCAATAGCTTGCTCTTAGCTGTGTTTCCTAGTGCCAATCATTTATAGAAACCACTTGGTATCGGGCCACCTGCTCTGCAATAAGGAAGCCATTTTGAAAAAAAAATTTAGCTTTGTTTTACAAATCCTTTAATCTTGAAGTTGTGAATGTAGGAGTCATAGAAACATTACTCTGGATGCAAAGAACTATAAGAAATACTAATGGAGCAAGAATCAATATCTGTAGCCAAAACCATGCGGTTTTTTTGTTTTGTTTTGTTTGTTTGTTTGTAAGATTTATGATTTCTAAGTTTTACTGGATAAAGACTAAATATTTATCTTCCAGGAACAAAAGTAAAAGGCTGACAGGAATGGACGAGAATACTGACACATCACTGAGACAGTTGTATTTTTACGGCAGCCCCGTTTGGACAGCAGAACAGCAGCACATGTGAAGAGCCCTCACCTATCACTTTGTTTTGGTCCATCTCTGGGCAGAGTGTCTGTCCAAGCCAAGATGTGGCCTCAAAGAGAAGAGGTGGAAGGCTCTAAATCCTTGTCTATTTCCACCATTAAAGAGCAAACAGGATCCGTTTACCATCTATCAATCTATCATCTATCTATCTATCTATCTATCTATCTATCTATCTAGATTCTATCCATGATGTTTCTGTTGTGTTCTCCTACGTTAAAACTGCTGGTGTTGTGACTAGAGAGTGGATTTGAGAATGTTATGTGTATGGCCCCCCATCAGGGTGACTCATCACTTGAACGTCCAGAGAGTTTTATAAAATGTGCCTTGGGACCAACTCGTGGGGGATGAGAGAGGAAGAATTTATTCATCAGCTCGTGTCTTCCACTGGTCAAAAGTTACCACGTGAACATTGCCCTCCCTCCCCCTGACTTCTGGTTTCTGTATGCTTGAGCACCCAGGGGATGCCTCGCTGAGCCTGAGGTGTCAGAGAATCGGGGCAGGGAGCAGCATGGTTGGGCATGAAGCTGACCGATGTGACATTCATTTGAAGCTGGTCCTAGCAATGTTTGGGCTTTACGTGGATTTGACAGCCAGGCACGAGATAGTGTGACGGCTTGGGTGATACATACTATACGGATCAACTCCATTTCCTGGGAGCCCAGCAGCGATTATAGGTATCTCGAAAATCCGAGGAGTCGGCCATTTTGCTTCTATTTTCTCTGAATACTAAGCCTTAAAAAAAAAAAAAAGTCTATATTCATTAGGGTCTCGAGCCACGGGATGGACCTTCTTGTAACCAGGTCGTTTTTTAGATAAAATGTGTTGACAAAATAAGCTATCCAGAACATTTCCCTGACAAAAGAGCAGAAAACAGTATTCAAATTTACTTACTGAAATTACTCAAATTGCAGAGTACTTTCAGATGAAGAGAAGCAGTTTCTTGGTCAGTTGAATTTAGGTATGGTTTTATTTCCAAATAGAAATTCACTCTCCTCTCTCTCTTTCTCCCTTTGTATATAGGTATATATATTGGTGTATGTATATGTATTGAGAAAAATATGTATATGAGAAAAATACATAGTATATATTTGAGAGAAATGTATATATAGTAAAACCTTGCTTTGTGAACATAATTTGTTCTGGAAACATGCTTGTAATGCAAAGCTCTTGTATATCAAAATGAATTTCCCCATAGGAAATAATGGAAGCTCAGATGAGTCTTTCCACAACCCAAAGTATTCACATAAAAATGATTAAAATACAAAATGATAAAGAAAATACAAAATATAATGAAAAAAAAACAAACTCAGCTGCACTTATCTTTGAAAACCTTTCTGTGGCTGGTGTGAGGGTAACAAGAGAGGGGAGGGTTATTGTGTAGGGCGACTTTCACTATCACCAACAGAATCGCTGCTATCCATGGGTTCAATTGAATATTTTTCTTCTTTTTTTAGAAGTTTTTTTAATGTTTATTTATACTTTTGAGAGAGAGAGAGAGAGGGAGAGACAGAGCATGAGTGGGGGGAGGGGAAGAGAGAGAAGGAGACTCAGAATCCGAAGCAGGCTCCAGACTCTGAGCTGTCAGCCCAGAGCCCAATGTGGGGCTTGAACCCACGAACTGTGAGATCATGACCTGAGCCAAAGTCGAACGTTCAACCGACTGAGCCACCCAGGAATCTTTTTCTTTTTGTGCACCTTTAACAAGGAACCTATCCAGTGACCCCTGCTTCTGCCTTCTTTTGAGGATTTCATGGAAATGTGATACTGCATTGTTGTTAAAACAGATTCATCGCTCTCACTGCTACAGCCTTATCCGGGTGGTGATTTTCTACAAGATTTTGCGCTGTTTCCCACATTTTACACATCTCCCTAATCTCATTTGAAGGGAGGGATCCCTCCTCCATTTTCTCCTCCTCCTCTGCAGATTTGATGCAGGTGCAGACTTCTTATAAAATCTCGGAATTTCGGCTACTCACATACATGATTCAGACTTCTCGATGATTTCCTTCTTAACTTCCACCATAATCATCTCCTTCTTACTGCCTTTCTGTTCACCCTTTTTCGGCATAGGGGCCGTTGTATATGTTCATACCGATGTATATGCTCATACTACATTACAGTATTAATAAACTTTTGTCATATGTTGTGTTTAATGTAACTGGCAATAAGGCAGCAGAGGAAAGGGTCTATATCCGCAGGCAGTCTGACCTAGAATGAAGCAAAACATTCTTAAGCTTACTTCTGTAATGGAAAAGCAAAGGACTGTCCATAGGTGCCTTGAAGTGACAAAAAATACAGGGAGTGCCAGTTTGGGGCAGGTTCAAATAATCTGAAAAATCACTGATTTCTGCCAAACACTGAGGCCTGAGACAGAGTATCTGAGCATGGGAGACAACCACTCGCAATCCTGCAGACAAAGAGAGAGAGAGAGAGAGAGAGAGAGAGAGAGAAGAAGCATTGGCTCAGTTGTGATCATGTGACATTCAGCATCATGTACTTCTTGTATTGCAAGACATTGCTCATTTATCAAGTTAAAATTTATTAGGAATGTTTGCTTTTCTTGAAGAACACTCACAGAACAAGTTACTCACAACCCAAGGTTTCACTGTATTTGAGAGAAAAGCATATACACATTTGTATGTATATAATTGAGAAAAATATGTGTGCGTCCAAACCTATATATATATATATATATATATATATATATATATATATATTTACACACAAACAGAGAGAAAGAGATTTTTTCCCCTCAAAACAGGGTATCTCAACTCACGTATAAGAAACATAAACAGGGGACGCCTGGGTGGCTCAGTCGGTTCAGTGTCCGACTTCGGCTCAGGTCATGATCTCAAGGTTTGTGAGTTCGAGCCCCGTGTTGGGCTCTGTGCTGACAGCTCAGAGCCTGGAGCCTGCTTCAGATTCTGTGTCTCCCTTTCTCTCTCTGCCCCTCCTCTGCTCATGCTCTCTCTCTCTCTCTCTCTCTCTCTCTCTCTCTCTCAATAATAAATAAACGTTAAAAAATAAAAAAAAGAATAAAAAAAGAAACATAAACAGAATATTAACTTAAGGCATACTCTAAAGGTGAAAATACAGGAAATTTAGATTTCTTTTTAGACATAGATTTTTCCTGTGGTGTTCTCTCTGATAACTAAGATTTAACATTTGCTGATGTCCTTTTGGTAAAAGAAAAAAAAATAAAGCATCTTCTTCACTTTCATATTTCCTAATTCCTTGATCAACCTTTCAAACACATCTAATTTCATCAAGGGCCACCTAAATTCCCTCACGGGCACACCTAGCCTCTTATCCTTTTTTTGCAAAATAGATGAAAGAATACATTTAATTCTTAAGATTACATCATTTTGTCAATAAATTGCCTCTCTCTGTCTTTCAACATTCAACAGTCCCCTTTGCTGACCCCTCATCTTTGAAAAATGTTCCGATATTTATCTAAACTTTTCTGTGATTTTCCTTTCATTTTTCACCTTTGCTTTTCTGATGTATTTTTTACACTTGAATTCCTTCCATAATCTCCTCACTTACTTCTATACGTAGTGTTTTGTATTTCCTATATTCGTCTCTCTTACCCTGATTACTATCTGCACCTCCTTAAGTATTCCTGTTGACCTTGAACCATTCTGGATGTATTTATTGGCATGTGACATTTCCAACCCTTGGGTATACATTAATTTGTCATCTAATATTTTCCATTTCTCCTCTCTGGTCTTTGTAGAATTCCATTATTTTATCCCACTGGTTGCTCCCACCTCTTATCACACTTTTGCAAAAATGTACACTTCTTCAAATATGGCTTTTTTTTTTCATTCAGTATTTGGATCCAGACCAGGATCATTTCTTTGGTAGGAGTCACTATGTTGTGTGGAGGGTCCTAAACTGGGTAGAGTGTGTCATATTTTTTAGTTAATTTTCTTCAGACAAGAAACATAGATCGCGGCATTTAACCAGATTGAGTTTCTTTTAAAATAGAGGAAGTGGGGGGCACCTGGGTGACTCAGTTGGTTAAGCGTCCTACTCTCGATTTCAGCTCAGGTCATGATCTCATGGTTCCTGAGTTCAAGCCCCACCTCAGGCTCCTCACTGGCAGCATGGAGGTTGCTTGGGATTCTTTCTCTCCCTCTCTCTCTTCCCCTCCTCCACTCATGCTCTCTCTCTCTCTCTCTCTGTCTCTCAAAAGAAATAAATAAACATTAATTAAAAAAAAATAAATACAACAGAGGAAATGTGATAACCAGGCTCATCACCTTTATGTAGTATGAGGTGCTTGCAATTTGACTCATTCATGTAAACAGCAGGCTCATTGCCAAATAAATGCATATACTGCTTATTTCTCTCCTATCCTGCAGTGACTTCCTGCTCATGATCAGCCATTGTTCTACTTCACCATTTTCCCTCCTTAACATACAGCGCAATATTGATTTCAAGAGTACAGTTCAGTGAGTTATCATTTACACTCAATCAATTTGCATTTTTCTTGTCATGCACGTATCTTCTTTGGTGAAATATCTCTTCGTGTCGTTTGTGCATTTTATTGGATGGCTCACTTTTTTACCATTGACTTTTGAGAATTCTTTATATAGTCTAGATAGGAGTTCATTATAGGATATGTGGTTTGCAAGTGTTTTCTCCCAGGTTGTGGTTTTTCTACATTTCTCTTAGGAGGGACTTTCCCAGCACAAACGTTTCTGATTGTCCTAAGGCCCAACTTGTCAATCATGTCTAAGAATTTTGACCAAATCATAGAACCTGAAGATTTATTTTTTCTCCCTAAACCTTTTATCGTTTCATGTTTTACATTTAAATGCATGATCCATTGTGATTTTTATATAAGGTTAAAGTTCAGGTAATTTTTACAAATTTTTATTGTTTGCTTATGGATATCCAATTGCCCTGACACCATTTGTTAAAAAGACTTTTTTCCCCATTGAATTATTTTTGCATCTTTGTCCAAAAAAGTTGGCCTTATTATAGTGGGCTATTTTTGGATTTTCTATTCTGTTCCATTCATCTGTGGGTAGATTGCCAATATGGTACGGTACTGATCATGTCTTAACAAGTGGAATGATTCGCCCTATTTTACCTGTATTTTTTCAAAATTGCTTTATTCTAGTTCCTTTATAAGTTTTTCTATATCTACAAAAAATCTTGCTGGGATTTTGATGTGAATTGCACTAAGCTATTTCTTTGAGGGGGGGTGAGGGGAACACAACTTTACTGTGTTCCAATCTATGAACATTTTATGCCTCTTCATTTATTCATTTCTCTTTGTTGTTTTTTTTTTTTTTCCCTCGGTGTTTTGTACTTCTCAGCATCCAACTCCTGTATGTGAGATTTACATCTATGTATTTCAATTTTTTGGATGATTGCAAAGATTTTCTGTGGAAATCATTAGGCCATTTGCAATTAGGGGCAAATTTATTTCTTTGCATTCTCTATGCTACTTTTTTTCTTGCCTTATTGTGCTGGCTGGAACTTCCAGCACTATGTTGAACAAGATGGTAAAAGAGGACATTCTTGTCTTATTCCTGATCTTTGAGGGAAAACAGTTACCCTTTCAGCATTAGGTATAGGGTTATTTATAGCTTTTTTGTGATTTTTTTTCTTTTCTTTAATTGAGTGAACAAATTCTCCTTTGTTCTCAGTTTTCTGAGGGTTTTTATCTTGAACACATGTTGCATCTTGCCAAAATCTCTTCGCTTATTAAATTGCATTATCATTTGATTTGATAGTATCATGAATTACATTGATTGACTTTTAAATGTGTACCAGCCTGACATTCATGGAAGAAATCTCATTTGGTCATTGTGTATGTACATATATATGTATATGTATATGTATATGTATATGTATATGTATATGTATGTGTATATGTATATGTATATACATACACATGCGTATTAGCAATTTCTGTCTCTATATTTATGAAAAGTCTGTAGTAGTTTTCATTTTTGGTATTTTCTGACTATGACATCAGAGTTATACAGCCTTCATATAATGAGTTGGGAAATATTTTATGGAATACATTGTGTAAAATTAGTCCTGATGCTTCTTTAAATACTTGATAGAATTATCCAATTAAACTTTCTGGATCTGGACTTTTTTTTTGTTTTTGTTTTTTTTAATTATAAGTTGTCCAAATAGCAATAGGGCTATTCAAATTATGTATTTTATATTGTGTGATTGTGTGTCATTTTGGATTTTGAAGAATTAATCCAATTCCTCTAAGTTGTCAAATTTATGTGGGTAAAAGTGTTGGTAGTGTTCCATACCAACATTTGGACTTCTGCAGGGTCTGTAGTGATATCCCCTGTTCCATTTCTCTTATGGTTAACTTGTATCTTCTCTCTTTTTTCTTTTTCAGCCTAGCTGGAGGTTTCCGTTTTATTGGTTTGTTTTAAAACATGAGCTTTATGTTTCATTGACTTTTCTGTATTCTCCTATTTTCAATTTCATTGAATTTTACTATTATCCTTATTATTTCTGTTCTTTTACCAGATTTATGTTTACTGTGTTCTGATTCTTCTAGTTTCTTGAGGGGTTTTAGATTTTGATAGAAGACTTTCTCTTTTCTAATGTCAGTGTTCAGTGTTATCAACTTGTCTCTTAGTACTGCTTTAACTATATCCCCCCGATTTTATTTTTTATTTCCATTCTGCTCAATGTATGTGTAAAATTTCCTTTAAATTATGGGGTGCCTGGGTGGCTCAGTCGGTTAAGCGGCTGACCTCAGCTCAGGTCATGATCTCGCGGTCTGTGAGTTCGAGCCCTGCGTCGGGCTCTGTGCTGACAGCTCAGAGCCTGGAGCCGGTTTCAGATTCTGTGTCTCCCTCTCTGTGACCCTCCCCCGTTCATTCTCTGTCTCTCCCTGTCCCAAAAATAAATAAAAAAGAGCGCTAAAAATTAAAAAAAATAATAAATTGAAATTGAAATTAATTTACATTTTCTTTAAATTTGAATTTTCCTTTAAATTGATGTTTGCTCTGTTTTAAGACATTTTCTTGGACCCACGGATATTTAGAATTATATTTTTTAGTTTCCAAGTGTTTGGTGATTCCCCTTTTATCTTTCTATGATACTACACTATGTACAATTTCAATTATTTTTAATTTGTTGAGTTTTGTCTTATGGCCTATACCATACGCTTGGTACCTATTCTGTGGGTACTTGGCATAAATTAGATCCTGGATGTGGATGGTGCTTTTGTGTTCCTCTACATCTTTGCTGATTATCTGTGTCCCTGTGTTAAAATTTGTTGACAGAGGCTTGTTGAAATCTCCAGTTGTACGTGTTGATTTGTCACATTCTCCTTTCAGTTTTATGACTTTTGGTTTCAAATATTTTGCAATGTTTCTGTTTCATTCATGCATACTTGGGATTGCTGTGTTCTTATTGGTTAACTTTTATATCATTATTTAATCTCAGTCCCTGGTAATATTCTTTGCTCTGAAGGCTATTTCTTCTGACATTAACATAGCCACTCCTTCTTTTCTTTTTTTTCATCCTTTTACTTTCTTAAAATTTTTGTCAACGTTTATTTAGTTTTGAGAGAGAGAGAGAGAGAGAGAACGAGTGGGGAGAGGGCCAGAGAGAGAGGGAGACACAGAATCAGAAGCAGGCTCCAGGCTCTGAGCTGTCAGCACAGAGCCCTACGCAGGGCTCAACCCTATGAACCATGAGATCATGATCTGAGCTGAAGTCAGATGCTTAACTGATTGAACAACCCAGGCACCCCATCATCCTTTTAATTTCAAACTGCCTATTTTGTCCTATTTAAAATAAGCTTGTTATAGACAGTACATAGTTTGGTTATAGTTTTCTTTTTAATCAATCCTACCAATCTCTTTTAATTGTCATATTTAGACTATTTAATTTAATAAATTAGGAATATATCAGAGCTTAAATCTTTCATTTTATTTTGTTTTATTTTATTTGTTCTGTTTTTTATTGTTCTGTTTTCTCTTGTATTCCTTCCCATAGGTCTCCTGAGCTTTTTTTAAAAAAATTCTATTTTAACTTCTAGGAACTATTTTTAGTGTATCTCTTTACATAATATTTCTAGTGGTTTCTTTCTCTCAGTATATATTTGCCCAGTTTGCTGTGTCAATATTTTACCACCAAGCGAAGTGTAACAAAGTATACCTCTCTTTTTTGTCCTTTATTGTCCCCATTTAATTTTTAAATATTTATTTATTTTTGAGAGATGGGGTTGGTTGGGGGGCGGCACGAGTGGCAGAGACAGATGGAGACAGATGATCCAAAGCAGGCTCTGGGCTGACAACAGAGAGCCTGATGGGCCTCGAACTCACCAACGGCGAGATCATGACCTGAGCTAAAGCCAGACGCTTAAGGTACTCAGCCACCCAGGTGTCCTTCTCCCATGCAATTTTTTAAAAGTTTGATTGTCCTACGTGTGGGGCATAGATTTGTTCAGGTGTAACTTCTTTGGAGTTTATTCAGCTCTTTGAATCTACAGGTTGATGTCTTTTGCCAAATTGGGGAGATTTTCTTTAAAAAAAAAATGTATTCAGCTCTACCCTGTCTCCTCCTCACTTTTGTACTCTGAGGACATGCATATTCTATCTTTTGTTACAGTCTCAAATGTGCCTGAGTCTTCTTCCTCTCTCTTCTGCCATTGAGCCTATCCATTGAGGTTTTTTTATTCTATTTGTCTTTTGAACGTCTCCATTTGACGTGTCTATCTTCTATTGACTTGCTTAGATTTTCTATTTCATTTCTGAGACTTTTTTCATTTGTTTCAAGTGTACTTGTAATGGGGCATTTGGTCGTTTTTATGATGCCTTCTTTCCTTCTTTATTTAAAAAAAAATTAATGTTTGTTTATTTTTAAGGAAGAGAGAGAGTGTGAGCGGGGAAGGGGCAGAGAGAGAGAGGGAGACACAGAATCCGAGCAGGGTCCAGGCTCCGAGCTGTCAGCACAGAGGCCGACGTGGGCCCCCCAAACTCCCAGACTGGGAAGTCATGACCTGAGCCGAAGTCGGACACTTACCGAATTGAGCCTCCCAGGCGCCCCTATGATGCCTTCTTTAAATCCTTGTCAGATAATTCTAATACCTGTGTCATGTTAACATTGGAATCTGTGTATTTTCTTTACTCATTGAAGTTGAATCTTCCTGGTTGTTGGTCTGATGACTGACGGTTGATGTAATTCTGGGCATTTTGGGTATTACATGATGAGATTCAGAATCGTATTGAAATCATGTGTTTCAGCAGCTCTGCTCTGATATCGCTCAGTGGGATGGTGGGGTCTGAGGAAGTTGATCACCTCCTTACTGACAAGTGGGGTTGACGTCCATGTTCTCTACTTACCCTTCATTGATTTGTGGCCGGAGCCGTCTCATTACTTTTGGTGGGGGTGGGGAATTCAGTCTCTCCACTTGACTTCCATTGACACCATAATGGCGGGAGGTTGATAATGGCTCTACCACTGTGCTGGAAACTACGACTCTCTACTAGGCTTCTTTGATAACACTCCAGCGGGGTGTGGGTGGAAGTCCACGCTTCCTACCGGTTTCTACTGACATGGCGGTGGGGTGTGAAGGCCGTGTGATAAGATTTGTTTCTGCTTGGCTAGAAAAAAAAAATGACTCAGCTCCCTACTTAGCCTTCTGAGACACCCAGGGAGTATGATTGGGTCACCTCAATGCAACCTCTCACAGCAGAAATTTAGGCGCCCTACTAGGCATCCAGTTTTCTGTTTTTTGTATGTTTGACAAAGTAGAACAATTACTGTCTAAAAGTTTTCTGTCTTGCTAAAGTGTCTTTTTCCTGGTGTTTTGGTAACAGAGAGAAGCTTGCCTCGGGGCTCTTTTTGATCATACCCTAGGTCTTTAACTTTACCGACTGCCAGCTTCTCCAGGATGTAATTGGAGATATAAAAGGGATAAAGAAAACCTAAGGAGCTCACCACTGTTGTCATTCCTGGGACACTAGAGTCCCCAGCCACCCTTCTGTTTGTTTTGTATTTTATATCCGCCTCTGACAAACGGTGAAAGTCATGTTTATTCAAACTTTCTGCAAGAGTTATCTTTAACAATTTCTATTGGTCTTTTTTTTCCCCAGAATTCTGTACAAATTGTGCATTCCCTATAATACCGTTGCATTCCCTTTGCATTTAATGGGGCAAAGACAGTTGGCAAGTGTAAGAATATATGACAGCTAAAGAATTTCTCACCATGACTCCCACGAAAACATTCAGACAGCCATCATCCTAACTTTTCAACAATTTTTACTCATTTTGAATATTATGGCATAGACCTCCTAGCTAATCTTATCGTTGATTTGTTCCATTTCCTGTGTTTTAAAAACAACCTTTTTTCAATGTCAAATTGTGCATATTTCCATACTTTTTTTCAGGTTTCTGTTAGGTGTTTATACCTCTTTCCTTTTTAACTTCTAAACTCTGGATGCATTTTCTCTTGTCAGATTTTATTTTTGACCTTAGTCCTGTGAGTTGTTTCAAAGATGGGAAAAATGCGAGATCTACTTTACCAATATTATTTCTTCCCTGTTTGCCCACTTCTTTACTTACTACAGACTTTCGTACTTGTGACATATGCCTTTGAAAGATGTGCATGAATCACGAAGGCGAACAGGAGTAAAATAAAATGGGGAGGATGATCATACAGATTCACCCCACGTCACTATCTGAGCTTGCCCTCAACTTTTTTCTTCATTTGCCACGGTTTCTGTCTAGAATTCAGAAAACTCTTGAAATTCAAGTTTGTTGCTTAAAGATACCTCAGAAGACACAGAATGCTTTTCCATAAACTATTCTAATGATGTTGCATACATGGTTTCATGTCTTAATTTTGCATTAAAATTTTTTTTTAATGTTCATTTTTGAGAGAGAGACACGGCGTGACCAGGGGAGGGGCAGAGAGAGAGGGAGACACAGAATCAGAAAGCAGGCTCCAGGCTCTGAGCTGTCAGCACAGAGCCTGACGCGGGGCTCGAACTCACAAACCATGAGATCATGACCTGAGCCGAAGCCGGATGCTCAACCGACTGAGCCACCCAGGTGCCCCTTAATCTTGCATTTTAAATGGTTTTCGCCCTACCAATGCGCGCATAGTTCAAATTCTCTTTCTCTCTGTGTGTGTGTGCATCCATAACCTGGCCATATTTTGATGTACCATTTATATTCTGTTTCTGTATATGTACCCAAATATTGTTTATTTTATTTAGAAGCCTGATCCTCACTAAACACTTATAACTATTGCCCTTCATGCACAGTACCCTACAAATGAGATAATAAATACTTTTTAATGATGATATCTTTATGTGTTTGGAAAGAGCACAATGTATAACTCTGTAGCAGTACTTTTGGAAAACAGGCATGTAACAAGTCACTTGAATCTTCTTTTGGTAATTTCAGCAACATAGAGAATAAGTATACTCACAGTGGTACTTAGAATTCGCTGGAAGGGAAATATGTAATCTGGCATTACTAACAGAATGGTAAATGCACTTGAAAATTTTGGTGGGTTTCCTCCCAGTTTATGAACACGATTTCTACAGTGACATAGAATACCCAGAAAAATCAACTTCTTCCAAGGGAACTAAAATAATCTGTTTTAAACATTTTATTATTTTTCAATGTGTATTTATTTTTGAGAAGAGAGAGAGACAGAGTACGAGCAGAGGAAGGGCAGAGAGACAGAGAGAGAACAGAGCCCGAGGCAGGACTCAAACCCGTGAACTGCGAGATCATGACCTGAGCCAAAGTCAGAGGCTTAACTGATTGAGCCACCCAGGCACCCCTAATCATTTTTTAAATGTTCATTTATTTATTTTTGAGAGAGAGAGAGAGAGAGAGCAAACGGGAAAGGCAGAGACAGAGGGAGAGAGAGAATCCCAAGCAGGCTCTATGCTGTCAGCAGAGAGCCCTATGTGGGGCCTGGACCCATGAACCTTGAGATCATGACCTGAGCCAAGGTCGGGCACTTAGCCCACTGAGCCACCGAGGCGCTCTGGGAAGTAAAATAATCTTAAGAGGCTAAAAGAAAAAGAGAAAGAAAACTCATGTCCTCATTCAATTTAGTACTACTTACTGTTTATTCATCAGATATCTTTCTCCCTGGTCAATATGATTGAGAATTGAAAAAGTTTTATTAGTTGCAGTCCCAAAACCTAGACAGGCAGATCAGCAAAGAGAGTTTGTCACACCTCCCATCAAGCACCGTCTTGGTAAGAGTTTTTCAACGGTGATTGCTGAGGCATTTATATATGTCGATTTTCAGCTTTGCAACAGATAACGGGAGCATGTCTGCATGGATGTAGGATTTGTTGCAACAAATGCATTCTCAGGAAGGCTAACTCCTGTTAAATCGTTTTTGTTAGGATTTTTAGTGGATGAAGAACTGACCACAATCCTCAAGTCTTTGTGAACCAAACTACCGGTAAGAGAGTCCATCCTGTGTCCGTCCTCAACCTGATATCCCTGTTATACGTTCAACAATAATTTTGCTGGCCCAGTTCTGTATCAGGGACTCAGTCAGAAGGCCACAGAGAACACATACCCAATGAATAATGACAATGATTCATTCTGAACTAAAGAAAGATATGCTCCCATGGGGCCCCTGGGTGGCTCGGTTGCTTGAGTGTCTGACTTTTGCTTTCAGCTCAGGTCACGATCCCAGGGTAGTGGGATCGAGCCCTGCGTTGGGCTGCACGCTAAGTGAGGAGCCTGCCTGGGATCTCTCTATCCCCTTCTTTCTCTCTCCCCTGTCGCACACACTCTTTTTCTCTAAACAAAACAAATCAACAACAAACATAACAAAAAAAAAAAAAAAACTTCATGGACCAAAACTGACCCAAATGAGAATATACATATGTATATATATACATATACATATGTATATATATATACATATATATATATATACATATGTATATGTATATATATATATGTGTATAACAGTATTTCTATTTCTTGCTCTGTGTGTGTGTATATATATATACACACACACACAGAGCAAGAAATAGAAATACTGTTAAGAATTCACTGCATAAGCTGTCTTAGTTCTATTTTATTTTTCATTAGTGATCTGTGGTGTTTTCAATGTATTACACTCTTCTAGGCATTTACCACAGGAATCCAAATATAGCAACACCCCAAATTCTCATGAAATCAATAGAGTTTCCATACTCTAAATACATAACTGATGAGCCATTTTATCTTTGAAAAAAATCAATTAGTGCTTTATGATTTTTTCTATTTAAGAAGGGTTTTTTTCCCCTTTTTTTGGTAAGAGGAACAGATTATTCATGATTCACTTTAAAAATAGAATATATATATTCAGAGTATACAAATGCTGAGTACACAGATACACACACACACACACACACACACACAGAGGTCTCAACAAATTTAGAAAAAACAGCATGAGAGGTGTCCAATTTACAAATATGAAAAATAAAGTAAGAAAGCTTTTTGAGGGTGTTCTCTATTAAATAGCTCACATTAACATACTTGAAGCAATAAGTCATTACTTATTATTTTGTAAGTAACATTTTTTTTTGATACATGTCATGTTAATGACTGACTAGTCTCTAAAAATGATGAAGGAATGAAAACAGACACGGACTACCAACTTCCCAGTGGTTTAACAGATCTGTGAAACCTATGTTGACCCGCCCATGTTCTGATTTTAACCCAGCATTGTCCAACACAACTCTCTGGGATCAGGAATATGTCACCTATCTGCCCTAAGACTAGCCACTGGCCACATGTGACTACTGGGCACTTGAAATGTTTCTTGTGTGGGTGGAAGAGATACAACTGTCACTTATATAAGTTTGATAAGTTAAAATCTAAATGTACATGACCACACATGGCAAGTGGTTACCATATTGGATGGCACAGATGTAGATAAATGCTGAGTTTTAATTATACGCTTCAGGTTGTTGTTTTTTTTTTTTAATTTTTTTCTTTAATGATTATTTATTTTTGAGAGAGATAGAGACCAAGTGCAAGTGAGAGAGGGGCAAGGAGAGAGGGAGACACAGAATCCGAAGCAGGCTCCAGGCTCCGAGCTGTCAGCACAGAGCCCGACGCGGGGCTCGAACTCACCGACCGTGAGATCATGACCTGAGCCGAAGTTGGACGCTCAATTGACTGAACCACCCAGGCGCCCCACGCTTCAGGCTTTTTTTTTAAACAAAATTTCTTTCTGTGAACTACGGAAGTTTCAGAAGAATATTAATGCTTTGTTAAAACCCCAAGGTGAGTGCATAGGAGTTGTTCAGGAGGGGTTATACTTTTTTCCCTGCCTTTCTTTTATTGCATTATATGATCACAGTCCATATAGGTGATATTAAAGCAACATTTAAATTTGGTAGGGTGTTTAGCATGATAAGGAAGTTTGCAAGAGTGAAAACAAGATCTTGTGAGTCAGATGGGATGGATTCTTTTTAGAGATCCATCCATGACAAGCTATTAGAAGGAAGAACTCTTCTGTGTCTTTTTTTCCCCAAAAGTGAAGTTGGAATGTCACCACCTTCTTCCCATCGAGTACTGTGATTTCATTAAGTTAAACAAAATGAAATTGTGGTCTCGTTGTGTTTAAACACAGTTGACTACTGGCTATTTTGTCTAGTTCAAGACATCAATTAGGAAAAATATACGGTGGGCTGAAGGAAGTGCAAATCCCATTTTAAAGTGTAGTCACCTTCAAGTTATTGTGTGCTTATTTCCAGGAAGTATATTTTTGGGAAAAGGAAGCCAAAACAAAAATGTGTGTCTGAATATATATATATGCCATAACTTGCCTTCAGACTGCGACCTAGAGACTGCATCTCTGTACCCTCCAACAAGAATATAACTTTAAAAAATTCAGTGTCTTCTCATGGCTTACATTTGCACATAGTTGGTACAAATTACGATTCAAAATCTCCCTTTTGTTGGAAAGGATTTAGGGTCCAATTGTACTCTCACCATCTACCTAACCAGCTCTGCAGCCCTAGGAAGAGTTGGCGTCAAGGTCTTTGGCAGCCCATCACCCTGACTGCTTTTTACCGCGGAAGACATTCTCCCATTTCCAAGGGTCTGGAAGTTCAAAACTGATGATGCTTGTCTACAGGTAAAGGGATTTATAGATGTGGAAGACACAGAAACCAGGGGCGAGGGCGTGGCATTTGGGCTACTGATTTCAAGGAGGAATAGAATAATTAGTTGTGCAGAGAGGAGTCTTAAGATCTCTAACCAGCTGCTTGCAGATTCCCTTTTCCCTGTCTTGGTGGGTGGAAAACCCAGGACCTGCCACCCAGAAAGTGCCTGTGAAAGAAAAAAAGAAAGAAAGAAAGAAAGAAAGAAAGAAAGAAAGAAAGAAAGCAATGTGACTGACCTGAAGCCGTTTGCCTGGGAAATGTCTTTGGCCTGCTGCTGAGAACCCAGGAGGAAGAAAATAGTCATAAAAAGGTGATGGTGCCCCAGGGTGTGTAGGGAGGCAGCGGAGGCAGATTTGAAGCACTGTGGGGGCTCCTCAGGCAGGGCTGTGCCCACGAGCTGCACCCCCACTGACTGCACATATCTGGGGGCTAAAACCTGGGCTCAGCCTTCATGCGGCCAATGAAAATTGACATTTCCCATATCCCAAGGTTAGCTTAACAGTAATTAAAGCATCACATTGCACACGATTCTTTCCATTATAATTTAAGTGGATTTTATGCTATTTTAAAAACCATTCTAGTTCCCACTGTGAATAATGAATACAAATAAAGTTGAATGTCAGACCTGGAATACAAATCGAATAAGAAAACCTATAAGTATCCCAAACATCGGCCCCCGCCATCCCCAAGTCTCAGGTGCTCGGCTGCTGGCCCAATGTCCTCATAAACGGTTGTTCTGGTTTGCTTTTGATGTCAGGCCACCGCACTGGGCCACTCATGCTCCATTAAGAGTGATAAGGCACTTTCCACCCTGAGACATCTTTCCAGCTTCCATGGTGTTTCGAGCAATTCATTCATCCTTCTAAGCAGCTATATGAGACAGTGCCAGGAGGATTTCTGAGGAAATAGACAGACACACCTACCCTGAAATCACAAGGTCTTTCAGACATGATTGTTTGTTCTTTTCTTTTCTTTCTTTTTTTTTTTAAACCACTGAAAGGATGGGGATTTTGCTCAATTCATTTTCTACACCTTCAGTCAGCGTGCTTGAAAATGACCCTGGCTCTCTGAATCTCTAGGAGGGGCTAGTTACAGTTATGTTCTCCTCCAATTGAGGACGTGATGTTGTCGTGTTCGGACTCTAAGTAACACAACAGAAGGTTGACATCAGCACATCGCGCTCGTCTCCTTGTTGGTTCATGAAATAGGAAGAGAAATTGGACACAGAGCTCCGCACGGTCCAGCTTGAAGGATAGTGCGAAAAAGCTTGTGATCTCATAACTTCATTTATAAATGCATGAGGGGGAACAGATTTGGGGGTCTGCTGCCTTTCACCACAGGTAACCAAGCGGCGGAAAACCAGGGAGAGATGCGGGTTGCCCTGCCATCGCTCATCGTAATGCGCAAAAACCTGGAAATGGGGAGTTGTTTTTAGTTTTTTTATTACTACCCCCAAAAGCATTAATATTGTCATACAGATGGTCACCTATGTTGGAAGCTTATGAAAGAACTCTAAATTGTGGAAAGATTACTCTAAATTTAGGAAAGCACCGACTCCCTAATGCTAAAGGTGGAGCCATGCTGCTAAACATATTAGTATTTCTTAATTCAAACACCTGTTCTGCCCGTACGATACATAAAAAAGCTCTTATTTATTGCTTGCATCTCCGGTTCAGATTTAATCTCACTATAAATTCATCTCATGTTAATTTATGTGCAAACAAAGACACACACATTTTAAATATCCGAAATGCTGGAAATAAACTTATTTTTAATTTTGTGCTTGTTTTCCATTTGTCAACCAGCAAATGAAAGGCCTGAATAAATCATGCACTAATTGCCAGCGGTGCTAAATTTAGTGTGAGATCTGGAATCCTTTTGATCAAAACCGCTGAATATGAAATCATCCTCAGCTCTCTAGGCAACTTTATCTGCCTTTCTATTCTCCATCTGTCAGTCACCTGGGAATTTGTGAACTATTCCATATGTCAGGCTTGTCAATCACAATGGGATGTGGGAACTATCTGCCTACTGCATAGGAATTCTTGTTAAAAAATTAATCTGCATTTAACTAGTAGTTCTATATTTTGAACACCATATTGTTTGGTGTGTTAAATTTTTTTTCTCTCCGTGTAAGGTTAATAGAAATAAATTTTACTTCAGTCGTACAGATCAAAAGTCTTCATTTAAATAACACCGACGAGCAGGTGACCCTTACACTTATAGCTCACGTTGTATGTAGCCCGTGTAATGTACATGTGCAATATAACAGTTAAAATAGAATGTCCCTTTTATGGGATCACTGAATCAGACAGCAACCTCTCTTAAGTACTTACATCCTAAATATATAGAAATTAAAAAATAGTAAACATATGGACATCTCACTTTTCTGAGATCCATGAATTTATCAAGGTGGTTCTGAGGGAATATGTTTTATGCAAGGTGCTTTACTTTAAATTTAAACATACCTAAAATATTTAAATATCTCATTTAAATAAAGACGCAAGTAAACTCAAGTTCGCCACCATATCAGGGTGTCCCTGTGATATTATTATTCTAACCCAATTAGGAAAATAGAGGGAAAATACAGAAACCCTATAAATCATCTATAAATATAGGATGTTTCAATAGCCACCTCATTTCATTTGAAATTCTTACATATTTTAACTCCATTTACTTCTGATGGAATTTGAGATTGAATAAAGCAAAACTCATAAAATACTAGAAAAAGATCAAAACAACATCATGGAAAACATTATAATGGTACTAGAAATCCAAATTAATGTACAGATGCTACGGCTGTGTGACCTTAGACAAGTTACTTAGCTTTTTGTGACTTTTCGGTGCCTGAGTTTCCACACATGGGATATGTGGGCGTGAATAGACACTGATCTTTAAGGTCTGGGGGAAGTTGAAGTAATATATGTAAAGCACTTAAGAAAATACTCCAGAGAAAGATAACACTGAGTAAATGTTACCAACTGCATCAGAAGGGTCCATATCCATTCCAGGCAATTTGCAAGAGGGAATTTAATGCAGGGTGCTAGTTATAAAGATGTTGCAGGACCTGAGTCCATTTGCCACTTTCTCCCACCTAGAAACCAACCAATCGTTTCCCTCCACATTAAATGCCCTTGAGGCTTTTCCAGTTGTTCTAAAGAAGGAAATCCTTAAAATAGCCCACAAATCCCCAAAAGCAAACTTCTTCCCAGTTTTCCAAGTGTTATTGTACACATCCACCCGTAGAGGTTCCCCACATTTTTTTACCCTAAATAGGATCAGATACACCTTGCAATCTTGGAGAATCTGGCTGGCTCAGTCGGTGAAGTGTCCAACTTCAGTACATGTCATGATCTCACAGTTCCTGGGTTCGAACCCCGCGTCGGACTCTGTGCTGACAGCTCAGAGCCTGGACTCTGCTTAGGATTCTGTGTCTCCCTCTCTTTCTGTTCTTTCCCTGCTCGCACTCTCTCTTTCTCTCAAAAATAAGTAAAAATTTTTAAAAATGTAAAACAAAAAAAGAAACACTTTGAAATCTTGCTTTTAAATTTTTTTAATGTTTAGTTTTTTGTTTTTTGTTTTGAGAGAGAAAGAGAGAGAGAGAGAGAGAGAGAATGAGTCAGGGAGGAGCAGAGAGAGAGGGAGACAGAATCCAAAGTAGGCTCCCGGCTCTGAGAGGTCCCACTGTCAGTCTCAAACTCATAAACGGGGAGATCATGACCTGAGCCGAAGTCTGCTGCTTAACCAACTGGCCACCCAGGAGCCCCTGAAATCTTGCTTTTAAAAGAACGAAATTATTTCATTTAATGAAAGTTAGCAAAACTGTGGAGCTATTGTGATAACTGAAGGCAGCTCTTAAAAGCCAATGTTATACACGGCAGTGCATTTGCCTACGTTGCTATTTATGCAAAAATAGCATAAAAAGCAGAAAAGAGTAAATCAGAAAAATAAAAAGATACATTTTAAAAATTATTTTGCCCTATCATTGTTTGTTTTCTCAGATATGGCTACTATTCGGTCTAACCAAGGATGACACCTAAAATAAGTAATAAGTAATGTGATAAATAAGTAATGTGATAAATAATTATAAAAGTAAAGCATACAGATTTATTAAGAGTGTCTAATCTTATGCTAGAAATACAAAAGAAATTCACCAGAGATTTTTTGCATGACGTCACAGATTAAAATATTAAATAATATTAATAAATACATGAAGGGCAGATATTCATTTGATTTCTTTCCAAAATGAGCATACTTACATAGTAAAAATAGAAAACATTTAATTTGAGTAAGATGGCCTTAAAATATTCACCAAAATCATACATAAAGTTTAAATTAAAAATAGTTTTATTTTCAATGTTTATTATTCTTTTAACAAGCACAAAGAAGTTTATTAAAGCAAAAAGTACACTCTCAAGGCAGTAGAGCAGGCAGGTTCCTAAAGGTGGATCCAGCAAAATAAAAATATTACAAAATATTTTTAATGTTTATTTATTTTTGAGAGAGAAAGAGAGAGACGGAGTGAGAGTGGGGGATGGGCAGAGAAAGAAGGAGACAGAGAATCCCAAGCAGGCTCCAGGCTCTGAGCTGTCAGCAAGGAGCCTCATGCGGGGCTTGAGCTCACGATCTGTGAGATCGTGACCTGAGCCGAAATCAAGAGCCGGTCACTTAACCGACTGAGCCACCCAGGGGCCCCAGAATCAAAAATATTTTTAAGTAAAAAAGAGAAACATACGGATGTTACTGTCACCAGTGCTGGTCAACATTATAGTGGATATCCTTGCCCATGAAAATGGTAAGAAAAAAAGAAATGATAAGAAAGAAAGAAGAACCATGATATGAAAATTGCAATGAAAGAGACAAACTGTACTTTGGACCATATGACAAGCTAATCTCAAAAAGTAAAAACTTGAAGAGGAACCACTAAAAATCTATTATAATAAAGGAAATAAGCAACTAGTTCCCATAGAATTCAACACTAAAAATTCAATTTTTCTAGGGATAACTAAGTAAAAAATTTATGTATAAAGGATCTGATTTACTGGGGCAACACAAGCTACAAAATACCTGTAGATAAACTTGATTAGAAATGCTCAAAAGATAGTTAAAGCAGTTGATGTGTTATTTGAAAGGATGTTATAAAGTAATCCAGAGACCTACCTTATTAGAAAACAGAAAAATTCAATATTAAAAAGTCTTCATTTCTTAAGATAATCTATAAATTCAGCCAATACAAGTAAAAGTTCTATCAGAAATATTTTAATGCAACTGATAAATGAATTCTAACTTTCATCTGGAAAGAAAATTCATGGAAATTGTAAAAAATTGGGAAACAACAAAGATATTGGGCTTGGTCCAAAAATTATAAATGTATTATGAAGCCAGAGAATTAAATGAGTAGGATATTGGTATAGAAATAAGTAAAAAGTCAATGGAACATTATAGACAGTATTAAAATTGATCCAAGATGATAAAAGGGCATTCACATTAATGGGGAGAAATGAAAGACTATAATAAATGCTTTTGGGAACTTCGGCTATCTTGTGGATAAAAAATTTACATCAAATCATATAAAAATTAATTTTTAAGAAAAGGCATGAAGCATTAGAGTAAAGGCTGACCTGTGAAATGAAGGTCATACCATACCTAGGGTTTTTGAGGTTTAAATGAATTAATAATACTTGCCATGCATCCAAAATGTAGCGACAATTTCACTGTTCTCACTATTATTTTTTAAAGTATCTTGGTTTATGTCTTGCTTAAGAATATGGGGCACCTGGGTGGCTCGGTCAGTTGAGCATCTGACTTCGGCTCAGGTCATGATCTCACAGTTCATGGGTTCAAGCCCCGCATCGCGCTCTGTGCTGACAGCTCAGAGTCTGGAGCCTGCTTCCGATTCTGTGTCTCCCTCTCTCTCTGCCCCTCCCCCGCTCATGCTCTGTTTCTCTCTGTGTGTCAAAAATAAATCAACATTAAAAAGAAAGTTAGAAGAATGCCTACTGCCACATGTCTGGGAGCAGTTTTCTCTGATACTGTAAATGAATACTTACTCCACTTAGCTAAAGACACTAGGACTTGAATGCAGTCAGTCTGATCTAGAACTTTCTTCACAGTCATTAGTGTAAGCTACCTTCTTATGTTGACTACATAAATTGTAAAGAAAAAAAAAACTTCCATATAGAAAAAGATATAATAATCAAAGGCTAAAAAATTAGTGACAGTCTTGACAAAAGTATTTGCAAAGTATGAACAGTAAGGTAATAAAAAGTCACAATATATACCAGGCACTTATCAATCTAAAAGAAAAAAAAAACTTGAAAAATGGACAGAGCATACAATTTAAAGAGTTAATATAAATAAAATTTCAAACTTATTTGTAGCTGGGACATGCCAATTTACATATTGATGAGATTCTATTTTTCACCCAAGTCATAAAACCAATTAAAATTAATATCACATGCTGTTGGTAGTGTGGTCAAATAGAAATTTTCATATATATTTTTTTGAAATTTAATGTGATGAAGTGTTTTCAAAGTGCAGCTTCTACTACTAAAATTTTGAAGTGTATATATCTTTCAAATAATCAATACTAAGTATCTATGTAATATCAATAGCATATGTGCATAGCAATAGACAACATTTATTTAAAATTTTTTTAACATTTATTTTTGAGAGTCTGACAGTCGGAGCGAGTTTGGGGGGGGGGCGCAGAGAGAGAGGGAGACACAGAATCCAAAACAGGCGCCAGGCTCTGAGCTGTCAGCACAGAGCCCGACGTGGGGCTGGAACTCACTAGCCGTGAGATCATGACCTGAGTCGAAGTCAGACGCTTAACAGACTGAGCCACCCAGGTGCCCCTACAACATTTATTTTTAATGCTTTCTTTGGAAAAGGGAAAAAATCAGAATTATCCATCAATAGGGAAAAGATTTTATGTCACTTAAGGTATTAAAATATTATTCAGCACTACCTATCATTTACAGAAATGGAGGTAGATCTATATGTACTAAAGCACAAAGTTCTCAAGGCATATTGGTAAATATATATGCATTGAGAATGGTTTAAGATGTGTGTAATTGGACTCAATGGGGATTAAAGACTTGAAAGTAAGACCTGTAACTTTAAAACTCTTAGGGAAAAACAAAGAAATAAAAAACAAAGAAACAAACAAATAAACAAAAAAAACCAGAGGGTAAACTCTGCAATATTGGTCTTGGCAGTGATGTTTGGTTTTGATGCTAAAAGCAAATGTAACAAAAGCAAAAATAAACAAGTAAGACTACATCAAACTAAAAAAGTTTCTTTTCATAAAAGGAAACTCAACAAAATGAAAAGGCAACTTAAGGAACGGGGGGGGGGGAATTTTTCAAACCGCATAAAAACAGTTCATATCCAAATATTCAAGAAATTCATATAACTCAGTAGCAAATAATAATAATGATGATGATGATAAACCACTTAAAAATGGAGAAATAACCTTAACAGATATTCTGCTAGAGAAGACATGGAAATGGCCAACAGATATATGAAAGGATGCTCAATATTTCTGATCATCGAGGAAATGCAAAACACGATCACTATGATACAACACCTCACACCTGTTACAATTGCTTTTATCACATAGACAACAGATAACAAATGTTGGCCAGAATGTGTAGAAAAGAGAAGCTTTGTACACTCTTAGTAAACTGGTATAGCCAGTATGGGAAACAGTATGGAATTTTCTCAAGAAATTAAATATAGAATCACTCTCTGATTTGGCAATCTCACTTCCAGGTATATAACCAAAGGAAACAAAACAATTGCTAAATGAATAAGAGGAGGGGTGTGAAAAAAAACGATAAGGCAAACAAAACATAAATATCTGAAAGTGAGAAAGAGACCAATACAAATTATAGCTGGAGATTTTAATACTCTCCTTACAGTAAAAAAGAAAACAGGTAGACAAAAACAATAGAGATACAGAATATCAATACATTGCTATCAATCAATTAATCTAAATAATCTTTATGGAATGATGTTTGACATTACATAATATGCACTATATTCAAATGTACTTGAAACATTGTCATGATAGACTGTATGCTGGGCTACATAGATGAGATCCAATAAATACAAAACACTGAAGTTATACATGTATGTTCACTGATCACAATGTAATGAAATTATAAACAAATAGTTAAAAAATATGGGAAATGCTCAAATGCTGAAAAATTAAGGAGTTCTAAACATTCCATGGGAGAAATATTAAAGATAAATTAGTAAAATGCAGTGTATCAAAATTTGAGTACTGCAACTAAAGCAGTGATTAGAGAGAAATTTATGCTTATGTTTAAAAAAATAGTTTAAGGGGCGCCTGGGTGTCTCAGTTGGTTAAGCGTCTGACTTCAGCTCAGGTCATGATCTCGCGGTTCGTGGGTTTGAGCCCCACGTCGGGCTCTGTGCTGACAGCTCAGAGCCTGGAGCCTGCTTCAAATTCTGTGTCTCCCTCTCTCTCTGCCCCTAACCGACTCGCATTCTGTCTCTGTCTCTGTCTCTCTCAAAAATAAATAAACATTAAAAAAAAAGTCAACAATACTTAAAAGTCACCTATGTTAAGATGTTTTAAAATGAGAAGAAAATTAGCTAAAAATAAGTCACAAATTAACAAGAAGGAAATAATAAAGGTATTATCAGAAATCAGTGAAACTGAAAAAAAAAATCACTGAAAATGAATAAGCAGTAGAGAAAAATCAATAAAATAAAAATGTGATTTTTTGAAACAGTTAAAATGATGAACTTCTAATCAGACTAAACAGATTAATTAGAGAGAGAGGAACACATCTAATATTAGCAAAGAACATTATTATAGATAGTAAGGCTGTAAGAAGAGATAACTATTATAAACAACTAATGTGGTAATTTAAGGAAATGGGCAAATTTATCAAAAGACACAAATTCCCAAATCTGTAGCACTTAGAAGAAAGAAAAAATTTGAATGTATTAGTCGTTCTCAACCATAGATGGTATTTCCCCCCTGAGGTCTATTGGCAATGTCTAGACATATTTTTGTCACAAAATGGAGGGATGGTGGGTGTTATTGTATCCAGTGGGTAGAGGCCAGGGATGCTACTAAATTTTTTTCATTCTTATAATAAATGGGATGGCCCTCCACAAAAATAATTATCTATCCCTAAATATTAATTGTACCAAGGTTGAGAAACATTTTAATATACCTATATCACTTATAATTTTATATTGGTAATCAAAACTTTTGACCAGGAAAAGTCCAAGTCCAGTTGGTCTCACTGTTAGAGTCTATTGAATATTGGAGGAAAATTAATACCAACTTTTAAAAAATATTAGAAGAGGCAATGCTTCTCAATGTTTTTTATTAGCCACCTTTCCCTCACACTGATGCAAGACAAAGAAAATACGAGAAAACTATAGACCCATAAGCCTAATGAATACTAATACAAAAATGTTCAACAAAATGCTAGCAAATATAATTTGGCAACTTATTAAAAGAATTACATGAAAAAAAATAAAGGAAATATAGGACAGAACCAGGTGAGATTTATTCCCAGAATACAAAGATATTTTAACTTATGAAAATCAATCAATGTAATAACCACAAAGGGAAAATACTTACATGATTATCTCAGTTGAAGCAGAAAGAGCATTTATAAAATTTCAGCATCATTTCATCGTAGGAACACTCAACAAGTAATAGAATGAAACTTGTCCAACATGATAAAGATCATATGTGAAAAACCCATAGCTACTGTCATACTCAATAGTGAAAGACTCAGCTTTTCCCCTTTTCCTCTGAGATCAGGAACAAGACAAACATGTGCCTACTTTTGTTACTTCTATTCAACAAAGTATTGAAAGATTTAGCAAAAGCAATGAGGCTAAAAACAAACAAACAAAAATATCCAAATTGGAAAGGAAGGTGTAAAATTGTCTCTGTCCTCAGATGATATGATCTTATATGTAGAAAACCTTAAAGATTCCACACACGCAAAAACTTTAAAGGCAATAAACAAGTTTATCAAAGTTGCAGGATACAAAATCAACACACAAATATCAGTTGCCTTCCTGTACAATAATAATGAGCAATCTAAATAGGAAATTATAAAAATAATCCATTTATGAAAACAAGAAAATAATAAACCAATTAGAAATAAATTTAACCAAGAAAATAGAAGACTTACACACTGGAAACTACAAAACATTGCTAAAAAAAGTTAAAGAAGACAAACAAATGGAAAGACAGCCCATGTTCATGGATAGTAAGACTTAGTATTTTTTCTTTTTCCTTTTTAAAAAATTTTTTATGTATTTTTTGAGAGCGAGAGACAGTGTGTGAGTGGGGGAGGGGCAGAGAGAGAGGGAGACACAGAATTCGAAGCAGGCTCCAGGCCCTGAGCAGTCAGCACAGAGCCCGATGTGGGGCTCGAACCCACGAACCACAAGATCATGACCTGAGCTGAATTCAGATGCTTAACCAACTGAGCCACCCAGGCGCCCCAAGACTTAGTATTTTTTCAGTGAAAGTTCTATCCAAAAAGATTTGCAGACTCAATGCAATACTTGTCAAAAAAAAAAAAAAAAAACCCACAATTATGGTTTTACAGAAATGGAAAAAACAATTCTAAAATTCTTATGGAATAAAAAGGAACAAAGTTGGAAAATTCCTGATTTTAATTAAAACTTGCTACAAAATTATGGTAATCAATACAATGTTGTATCGGCAAAGGATAGACATATACATCAGGAAAATAAAAGAGAGAGTTCAGGAATAAACCTTCACATATATGATCAATTGTTATTTGACAAAGATGGTAAGTTCATTCAATGAGGAAAGGACAGTCTTTTCAATAAATGACGCTTGGAAAACCAGACATTAAAATGTAGAAGAATCGGGGCGCTTGGGTGGCGCAGTCAGTTAAGCGTCCGACTTCAGCCAGGTCACGATCTCGCGGTCCGGGAGTTCGAGCCCCGCGTCAGGCTCTGGGCTGATGGCTCAGAGCCTGGAGCCTGTTTCCGATTCTGTGTCTCCCTCTCTCTCTGCCCCTCCCCCGTTCATGCTCTGTCTCTCTCTGTCCCAAAAATAAATAAACGTTGAAAAAAAAAATTAAAAAAAAAATAAATAAAATAAAATGTAGAAGAATCAAGTTGGACCAATCCCTTAGGCCCTATACAAAAATTAACTGAAAAATGAATCATAGGCTTAAATATAAAACTTCGAAATATAAAATTCTTGGAATAAAATACAGGGGGAAAGCTTTGTGATATTGGAGTTGGCAATGATTTCTTGGGTATAACACCAGAAACACAGACAACAAAAGACAAAATAGAAAAATTGAACTTCATTACAATTAAACAAGTGTATCAAATGATCCTATCAAGTGAGTGAAAAAAACAACCCACAGAGGGGGAAAAATATTTGTAAATCCTATATCTAATAAGGAATTAATACCCAGAATATATAAAGAACTTCTAACACTCAAAACCAACAACACAACCCAATTGAAAAATGAACAAAGTGTTATCAGGGGCTCGAGGGAGTTTGGAATGGAGAGTGGTTTAATGGGTGCACTTTCTGTTTGGGATGATGAAAAGGTTCTGAAAATGTTGATGATGGTAAATAAACATTGTGAATATACTTACGTTCCTGAATTGTATACCTTAAAATAGCTAAAATGGTAAATATGCTATGCAATAGATATGCTATGCAATCTATATTTTACCAGAATGAATGAGGAGAAATCAACATATTCCTAGATGAATACAACTTGAGAGAGTTTATTCCTAGCTGACCTGCTTTACCAGAAATACTAAAGAAAGCTTTGCATGGCTTAAAGAAAAATAATACCGGGTGTTAATTCAAATATACAAGAAGGAAGTAAGATTATCAGAAATGGTAAAATGTGGGTAAATATAAAGTTGCATGTATGTACTTTTCCCTTAAATGAATATATATTTATTATTGTATATATATTAATTTATATAAAAATATATATATAAAGGTTATGTATATAGAGATATATATCCTTTTCATTAAAACAATAGATTATATAAAGCAATACTTATAACACTGTACAGTTGAGTTTGTAACAAATATGATGTAATCTATATTTATTATATAACAATAGCACAAAAGTGAGGAAAATAGGGTTATACTGCAGTAGAGTTGCTATATTTTATCAGATTTATTTGTTAATTTATTGATTGATTGATTGATCTGAAGTAGATTTTAGGAAGTTAAGAAATGTAATGTAATTCTGAGAGCAACCACTAAGAAAATAAATTTTAAAATTGTTAAAGAGTCAACAAAGGAATTAAAATTACATTTAAAATATCTCTTTAAAAATTAAAATATCTCTCTAACACAAAACAAAACAATAAAAGAGAAGCAGAAAAACAAAATGATATGTAACAAATAGAAAATAAATAGTAAACAGGTTAGAAGTAAACCTAACCATATCCATACCTTAAATGAGAGTGGAATAAGTATTTCAATCAAAAGCAGATTTTAGGCTGGTCATAAAGTAAAATACAACTATATTCTGTCTACAAAACAAATGTGATCTTAAAAAAAAAATGTAGCATTCTCTAGAAAACCTTGCCTTATAAAACCGTGGATTCTGAGTTTACTTGCCATAACTATTACTTAAGCTAGGGACAATTTACTAAGGTTATTCTGAATGTAAGATGTTTTCTTCCTAGAAAATGTAATTATTTCAATTGGCAAGTATAGACCAGTTCACTTCCCTTCCTTTATTTCCCCAGAGGAGAACCTGAGTAAAAAGAGTGAATAGATCACAACCCAGCTGCTTTAACACTTTCCTTTCCATGTGACAAATTTTTCTTGGGTATAGAGGTAAGAATGTTAATTGCCTGCAGAGAAAGTTAACTTTGACAGATTTTTTTATTGACTTAGAAACTTCTTATTAATATTTTAAAACTTGTTCCACTCCTGTTTTTCTGTGAGTTAATCTTTGTTTCTTGGTTTCCATTTGGTCACCTGATCTTTGATTACCTTTACCCATATTAAATTTTTGTGCATACTGTCTAGCTCTTTGAGTACAGTTTTGTTTCCATAATCTGAATTTCTGCTGCCTTAATGTTATGATTTTATGATTTCTAATAATAATTCAAATTATGCCATGAAGAAATCATTTTTGTGTTCTTGTGATAAAAGTATCGTA
Source organism: Leopardus geoffroyi (assembly GCF_018350155.1). Lineage (NCBI taxonomy): Eukaryota > Metazoa > Chordata > Mammalia > Carnivora > Felidae > Leopardus > Leopardus geoffroyi. The sequence continues at coordinate 56,239,923 of NC_059336.1, forward strand.
TCTTCTTAAAACTTTCCTTAAGAATTACACTCATTTTCTTTTTTTTTTAAATTTTTTTTAACGTCTGCTTATTTTTGAGACAGAGAGAGACAGAGCATGAACGGGGGAGGGGCAGAGAGAGAGGGAGACACAGAATCGGAAGCAGGCTCCAGGCTCTGAGCCATCAGCCCAGAACCTGACGCGGGGCTCGAACTCACGGACCGCGAGATCGTGACCTGAGCCGAAGTCAGAGGCTTAACCGACTGAGCCACCCACGCGCCCCACAAATACTCATTTTCTTAGAGCTTCAGGGGTGTTCTCAGAATGGATTGACTTCTATGATTTTTTGTTTTGTTCTGTTCTTTATTTTTTCCCTTTTTAAAAACATAAAGTTTTTGTTATAGGATAGTTCTAGATTTACAGAAAAGCTAGAAAAATTGTATAAGTTTCTCATATATCCCATACCAAGTTTTCCCCCTTTATATGAGTATGGCACATTTTTCATAATGAATTAGCTATTGTTGATAGACTATTATTAATTAAGATCTATACTTTATTCATATATATATATATATTTAGTTTTTAGCTAGTGTTTTTTTATGTTCACGAATGTCATCACAACTTCTTTAACTCCTTTGGGCTGTGACAGTTTCTCAGACTTTCCTTGTTTTTGCTTAATGGGCATTGTGTTCATTGTAGTAAAACAAAAACATAACATATAACTTACCATTCGAAGCCTTTTTTAATGTACAGTGGAATTCAGTGGAATTCGGGAAAATTGAATACATTCACATGGTTGGGCAGCCATCACCACAATTCATTTCCAGAACGTTTCCATCATTACAGATTGAAATTATACATATTATCCCAAAACCCCACTCCCACCCCATTCCTTGGCAACCACCATTCTACTGTCTGTCTCTCTACATTTGTCTATTGTAGACACTTCATTTAAGTGGAATCATACATTATTTGTTCTTTTTCTGTTTGGCTTATTTCAGTTAGCAAAATATTTTCAAGGCTCATCCATGTTTTTGACTTTCTTTGCTTTTTTTTATTTTTTATTTATTTTTTAATTTTTTAACTTTTTTTTTTTTTTTTTTTTTTTTTGAGACAGAAAGAGACAGAGCATGAATGGGGGAGGGTCAGAGAGAGAAGAAGACACAGAATCGGAAGCAGGCTCCAGGCTGTGAGCCATCAGCCCGGAGCCCGACGCGGGGCTCGAACTCATGGACGGTGAGATCGTGACCTGAGCCGAAGTCGGATGCTTAACCGACTGAGCCACCCAGGCGCCCCTCTTTGCTTTTTTTTTTTTTTTTTAGAGACAAAGAGAGAAAGTGTGTTTGAGCAAGGAAGAGGGGCAAGGAAGAGAGAGAGCGAGAGCGAGAGCGAGAGAGAGAGAGAATCTTAAGCAGGCTCCACACGTACCACAGATCCCACCACCCTGGGATCATAACTTGAGCCGAAATCAAGAGTCAGACACTCCTCTGACTGAGCCATTCAGGCGCCCCCAATTTCATTGCTTTTAAAGGCTGCATAATATCCCGTGTAGGTCTATACCATAATTTCTTTATCTCATCATTTGCTAGTAGGCTTTCAGGCTATTGTGAAGAATGCTGTTATCAATATTTGTGTACAGATATCTGCTTGAATTCTGCTTGCGATCATGGGATATACACACGGAAGTGGAATTGCTGGATTATATGGTAAGTCGATGTTTAATCTTTGAGGAACTGTCTTCCATAACGCTTTACTATTATACATTCCCACTAGCAGTGCACAGGGCTCCTAGTTTCTCCACATCCTCACTCATGTGTGCTGTTTTCTGCTTTTGGATAACAGCTATTTTAGTGAGCACAAAGTATTATCTCATGCTGGTTTTGATTTGCATCTTCCTAATTATTAGTAATACTGAGTATAGTTTTATATGCTTGTTGGTCTTCTGTATACCTTCTTTGTAGAAATGTCCATTCTGGTCCTTTGTCCATTTTTGAACTGAATTGTTTCCTTTGTTGTTGTTGAGTTTCTGGAGTTCTTCGTATGGACATCATCCCTTATAAGGTATATGAATTACAAATTTTTTTTTTCTCATTAGGTGGCTTGCCGTTTATCTTTTATTGCCTCTGAGTTTGGTGTCATATTCCGGAAATGACCTCCAAATTCAATGTCATAAAGGTGTTCTCCTGTGTTTTCTTCAAAGAGTTTTATAGCTTTAGCTCCTATATTTATGCTTCTTATCCATTTTGAGTTAATTTTTACATACAGTGTGAGCTATGGGTAACATATCATTCTTTTGCACTTGGATACTAAGTTTTCCATGCTTTGTTTGTTGAAAAAGACCACCTTTCGACTCACTGAATGGTCTTACTTCCTGGTTGAAAATCTCTTGACATGAGGGTTGGACATAGTGGGTTATTTCTGAGCTTTCTATTCTACTGCATTGTTCTATATGTCTTGCTTTATGTCAGCTACCAAATTATTACTGTACCTGTCTCTTGCTATTTTGTTTTCAGTAAAGACTTTTAAAAGATGTTTAGTATTTTTCTTTATTTTTTCTTATTTTTCTTTTTCATAAATGGGGTAATCCATTAGGAAACAATCCATGTGAGATGCACATTTAATTGAAAAATAAGTTCCTTGAGGGTCACTTGGGTGGATCAGTTAGTTAAGCAGCTGCCTTTTGATTTCAGCTCGGGTCATGAACTCACGGTGCATGAGTTTGAGCCTTGAGTCAGACTCTGCTGAGAGTGTGGAACCTGCTTAGGATTCTCTCCTCTCTCTCTCTCTCTCTCTCTCTCTCTCAATCTCTATCTATCCCTCTCTCTCTCTTTCCCTCTCTCTGTCTCTCTCTTTTTCAAAATAAATAAATACACTTAAAAAAATACATTCTGCTCCCGGTTTGTTCTACAATCAAGATAAAGTTAAAGCTATAAGCAGATTTGTCTCATATTCGATGATGGTGCTTCTCTTTAACATGGGATGTGGTAATTCTATCCCCATTGATCTGCTTCAGCATTGGGCTGCCCCTGTTTAGCCATTCTGCCAACACCACACCCTCTTAAGGTGGAGGCAGATAGAATAGAACCATGTTTCAGATATTTTCTATGACCAAGGTTCAGTTTTTGAAGAGTGAACAATTTTTGGTGTGCTCTTGGTTATGGATTTTAACGAATTTCATCAGATGTGGGAGTCCTCATGATTTCAGGGACACGCTCAATTGTCACCATCAGTCTGGGGTCTTGTCAGAAAATTTTAACTTTCTAGAAACTTTCTTGTACAATGAAACATTGAAGGATAGAGCCCTCAGATAGTTCTAGTCTACTGTTCTCCCAAAGGCCTGATCGTTTGTTCTTATTAATGCCACAATTTGTCACTGTTCTGGAGTCGCGTATCATAGTCATGAGACTAAAATTAAAAACAAACAAACATTTTTTTTTCATTTCCTGTAACTCTCTATCTGTTTTTGAAATGTTTTTTTATTTATTTTTGAGACAGAGAGAGACAGAGCACGAGCAGGGGAGGGGCAGCGAGAGGGGGAGACACAGAATTTGAAGCAGGCTCCAGGCTCTGAGCTGTCAGCATAGAGCCCGAGGTGGGGCTCGAACTCACGGACTGTGAGACTGTGACCTGAGCCGAAGTTGGACACTTAACTGACTGAGCCACCCAGGTGCCCTGATTTCCATTAACTCTTTTGCTTTCAGTAGTGAGTACTGGAGAAACTTTTTTTTTAATTTTGTTTTTTTAATGTTTAATTATGTTAGAGAAAGAAAGACAACGTGTGAGTGGGGGAGAGGCAGTGATAGAGGGGGACACAGAATCTGAAGCAGGCTCCAGGCTCTGAGCTATCAGCACAGAGCCTGACGCGGGGCTCGAACTCACGAACGGCGAGAACATGACCTGAACTGAAGTGGGACACCTAACCAACTGAGCCACCTAGGTGCCCTGGGGAGACTTTTTACATTGAGTCATATTTTAAAACATATACACTTTTTCTGTTTGTCCTTTCGGTGACTAGTATTTGATTAGAATAGTTACTTTTATGTACATCTAAAAATAAACCATATTCTAAGGGCAGCTTACTCTCATATAAAGTTGAGTCAGTCCCTCTTCTGTGCTATCATAATGCCCGTAAATAAATCTGTGATCACACCGACCACACTGAAATACAGACCATGAACTTCTTGACACATTTATCTTGATCTTACTCATTTTTGTAAGCCAATAGAATATAACTCACAGCAAATGAAAAATAAATGTGCATTCAACTCATTTATTTGTTTATTGAACAAAGAATAATTCTGTCTTTTCTGTATAACATGCATGCAGTGAAAACAGAATGGATATATGGTACCTGTACTCACTGAACTTATATTTTAAATGGATTACATTTGTTTAAATATAATCATCAAATAAGCACAACATTTCAAGTTGAATGGACAAGATGTTTTAAGAGCAGAAAAAAGACAAGATGTTTTAAGAGTAGATAATAGGAACTCATTTTGTCTGGACAAAGAATGATTGAATAAATTTAGTGAAATGTTGCAACGTGATTATAATGATTCATATCGATAATTGGAAATAACCATTAAAAAACACAAGATACGAATAGGCCATGAGTAGTCCAATTGCTTAGAGTGAGGAAGGAAGTTTCATAAGTGCAATTAATTGGCAGAAGGTGGAAAATTAATGAAGGTCATTTAAGGAAGTTGGACAATCTTCTTACGAGTGCTACTCTTCTAAATTGGTCTCCTTTGCACAGCATGATTGTTCCAGTCTTCTTCAGTTGATTGGGCACAGACCTCAGAGGAGCATGTGATAAACCTCACCTTCCTGAGATGGTCTCAGTAATGAACATGCATTTATATAGTGAGCTCTTGTGGTAGCATTGTTTTTCCCAGCAAACAGAAATGTGCTCCTTTAGAGTCAGCACAGATTTTCTAGAAATTCTATTGATGTCCTCACAGATAAATTATCATTAGCTCTAGGGCCATATCTTGGTCATCTTTGCTTCTCTACTATCTATCACTTGTCCAATACTAAGTTGTTATTCAACAGATTTTGGTTGGATAAATGAATATTCATCTTTCTAACAATTGTTAAATAAATAAGATGACACATTATTATATTAAATACAGAATTTTATTTTTATTTTATTTTTTTAATATATGAAATGTATTGTCAAATTGGTTTCCATACAACACCCAGTGCTCATCCAAATACAGAATTTTAAATCAATAGTTTATGTTTTACTTTATGTTCGTTTTTATATTGGCACATATATCTACATACAAGTAATTATGGAATAAAGGTTTATATGCAAAAGTTTATGTGGAAAAGCTGGTATATACCTATAATATGTGAAGTCATTTTATTTATTATTTTTATTTTTATTTTTTTAATATTTACTTTTGGGGGGGCAGAGATAAAGGGAGACACAGAATCTGAAGCAGGCTCCAGGCTCTGAGCTATCAGCACAGAGCCTGATGCAGGGCTCTGAACCACGAGTTCATGACCTGAGCCAAAGTGGGTCGCTTAACCAACTGAGCCACCCAGGCGCCCCAGTAAAGTCATTTTAAGCATGTGTGTATAGACATGTACATAGACATATATACAGAGCCATCTGAAAATAGGAAACACCTCCATAAGGCACATGTCATTCCAATATTCATAAAAAGTAGGTACAATTTCTTGTTGATAAACAAACACACAGGTCAGTCATTCTCTGGCAAACCTTGTGTAAAGGATTTTGAAAACCACCGAAGTCTGTAAGACTCTTACCAGAACATTCATGTTCAATTCTCTGAGCGGAACATTCGCATCCCTATAATAATTACTTGTATTAGAGCTTCATGTCCTTTTTTGGACAACTGAATGCAAATGTCACATTATCTTTTAAAATTTTTTCCAATGTCATTATAAATTAATAGAAAATGTATGTATTTATGGATGCCACATATATCATTTCTATTATGAAATGTCAGATATGTTATATATAATGAGTTATACGGCACAAAAATCCAAACACACACATACATTTTCATACACATGCGCAACAAACACATACACACACACCTTATAAAAACCCAAATATCCTTCTTTTTATTTTAGCATTACACCTATCTCCCTCAAGTTCTGAGCCGCTGCTAGAAATGCACATCACTTTACTCACTGGATCCTGGTGGTGTTGGCATGAAAAGGGATAGTCTGAGAAAGGACGCTTCTTTAACTCATTGTTACAGTTCCTCTACCTTTTGCTCTCCATATTATACATCTTTGTTTCCTATTTGAATGTCTATTTTTACATTTGAAGACTCTTTTTATATATATTAGAAGGTATGTAAAATAAGTAGGTGATAATGAGCTTGCTTGGTGAAACCAAAGAAACACTGCAATGTTTTTATACAATTTTACACAAATGAATATCTACATACAGGATGTAACCTATATTGCTTATTTTCAAAACAGTATAATTAAAAAATTTCAGACATATCTCGATATTTGTTTATCCTTATGTTTTAAATTATGGCCAAGAGGAGAGATTACAAGAGTGATCTGGTATATGGTCCTCTGGAACTTTATCTTTAGAGCAAAACCATAGTTTAAGTGAAATTTATCAGGAGGTGAAATTGCATTAGGGTCACTTAATGCAGCTGGTTCCAGGTTCCATATCCCTGTGTAGATAGTTTTGACCCATACACAATAGACATGAAAATAGAGTGCATTAAATTCATTAATTTATCACCACCAAAAGATATTTATCGGTGTTTGCTAGAGTTGGGGCGATATACGTATATGATATCGCATCATATAGACACATACGATATGCAGTCTTTATTTCTAGTTATGATTGCTTAGCTAGTGCTCTGCACAGTACCTGGGAAGTCCTCAGAATCCTAGGCACTTAATTACTTAAGAGGAGCCATACATTATCAACGTGGAAAGCATAAAGCTGTTGTAGTGAGTGGAGAGACTAGAAAATTGGAGAAATTGATCTGAAAAGAGGATCGTTAAGTTTGTTATTCCCTTCCTACAATTTCTCCCTGTCCATTCTAAATTGCCAGTCTAGGGATCTTTCCCTTACCATTGGATATCTTCATGAGCAACCAGAAAACAAGAGGGAATAAAGAGAAGACTCAAATAGATCCCACAGCAGAGAACAATAAAACTTTATTATGTCCTCACACAATTCCTCCTCTCTTTTCTCTCACCTCGAATGTATACAGTTAAAGTTCACATAAATGTTATAGGCCCCCCAATCTCTTTTAACCCACATGGGTTGCTCAAAGGTTAAGTACCTTTGGGCTGAGCCCTTTCTAAATGAGTCCCTGCACATAAATACACAAGCGCTTCTTTTGTGTATGTCAAACTGGGTATCTAGATTGACATCTTTCTGCCCACGGTTGTATATATACTTTCTTTTAAAGATACGAGTACGAGTGCCCAGGAACTTTGTGTCTCGTTTTCAAAGGCAAGCACAAGAGCCTACTTCAGCAGAACATTAACATTTAGAGACAAAAAGAAATCTATGAACGTTGCAAAAGGAGAAAAGCAAGTATTGCAGGGATAAGAGGAAGCACATTAAAACAAAAAAGTTAGTTTACCCTGGAAATGAAACTTTTAATTATGATGTCTGTGAGAAGAGTGACCTGAATGAAACCCAAGATAGTTGAACGCACCATGAAAGGCTGCGAAATTTGGGTCCGCCAGCTAGATGGCAATAGAAATTAGTTCGGTCTTCCTCTTTTATATCTGCTTCTGTGATCTTCAAAATTATATCGCATTCTTATATTAGCCTTTCAAAGGTACTTTGATCTGAATTTTCTACTCAACCTTGTTTGCAGTTAAGTTTTATTAAGCTGTTACTTAGCTATCAATAACCAGGAGTATCAGGAAACCAATTGAAAGCAATGATAACACACCATCTTGTTAGCTGCAGCCCTACAAGATTGCTCAACCAAGCCCTTGTTTCCTTCCTTCCTTCCTCCTTCCTTTCCTCCTTCCTTCCTTTCTTCCTTCCTTCCTTCCTTCCATAATTTCTTTTTTTAAAAATTTTTTTCTTTTACATTTATTTATTTTTGAGAAACAGAGTGAAACATAGCATGAGCGGGGCATGGGGGGAGGGGGGCAGAGAGAGAAGGAGACACAGAATGGGAAGCAGGCTCCAGGCTCTGAGCAAGCGGTCAGCACAGAGCCTGATGTGGGGCTCGAACCCACAAACTGTGAGATCATGACCTGAGCCAAAGTCGGAGGCTCAACCGACTGAGCCACCCAGGTGCCCTTTTTCCTTAATTTCTAAGGGCATACTATATGTTAGCCATACTCTAGGCTTTGAAGATATGAGTAGTGAATAAATCCATAAAGTCCCTCCTCTCAAAAAATTTACATTTCAGGGTTGGAAGATGGCCTATAAGCATACAGAGAAGCAAACAAACATTGCATTTTGACAATTATAAGTTGTATCAGTATTTTTTTTTTTTTTTTTTTTTTTTTTTGTATTTAAAAACCGTTGCCAGGGCACCTGGGTGGCTCAGTTGGTCAAGTGTCTGACTTCGCCCCAGGTCATGATCTTGCGGTCTGAGGGTTCGAGCCCCGCGTCGGGCTCTGTGCTGACAGCTCGGAGCCTGGAGCCTGCTTCGGATTCTGTGTCTCCCTCTCTCTCTCTCTCTCTGCCCCTCCCCTGCTCATGCTCTGTCTTTCTCTCTGTCAAAAATAAATAAACATTAAAAAAATTAAAAACAAATAAACATAAAAACCGTTGACATCAACATGCGCTTTACATTCACTGTTGCCTAGGTGGTGTTTGTGATATGTAACTTAATTATAGCTTTTCATATTTTCAACACTTCTATAGAACCATGTGCGTTATGTCCATGCTCAGTTTATCTGCCATCTAAAAAAACTCTTCTGAGAGGGGCGCCTGGGTGGCGCAGTCGGTTAAGCGTCCGACTTCAGCCAGGTCACGATCTCGCGGTCCGTGAGTTCAAGCCCCGCGTCAGGCTCTGGGCTGATGGCTCAGAGCCTGGAGCCTGTTTCCGATTCTGTGTCTCCCTCTCTCTCTGCCCCTCCCCCATTCATGCTCTGTCTCTCTCTGTCCCAAAAATAAATAAACGTTGAAAAATAAATAAATAAATAAATAAAATAAAAAAACTCTTCTGAGAGATTACAGGATGACATGATGAGGAAATCAAAGTTATCTTTATGCAGAAAGGCACAGATCTAGAGCAACAGAACATACATTTTATATCACTTATACAAATACTTACCACTGGAGGCAAGCCTGAGTTCTTTATTGTCTTAAAGAACAATAACTATGTGCTTTATGTGACTGAAAAAAGGAAGATGCCAACATATTAATGAAGAGCAGTATAGTTTTTGTTTTTGGTGCAAGCTGAGATGTGTGCAAAACGCATTGGGTTAATACCGACTTTGGGGCGCCTGGGTGGCTCAGTCAGTTAAGCGTCCGACTTCGGCCCAGGTCATGATCTCGCGGTCCGTGAGTTCGAGCCCCGCGTCGGGGCCGACAGATCAGAGTCTGAAGCCTGTTTCAGATTCTGCGTCTCCCGCTCTCTCTGACCCTTCCCCGTTCATGCTCTGTCTCCCTTTGTCTCTCAAAAAAAAAAATAAATAAACTTAAAAAAAAAAAATACCAACTGAAATCCAGCTGAAGGCAGTGTCAAGGCCAAAATAGAAGACAAGGCCAAGGTCAAGGTCTGATTCAGCCACTAAAGACATGAGCCACTGTTGGATTCAGACAGTTTCTTGCTGGTCAGACAGTAAAATGAAGAGACGACCAACGTGAGAGCCCCTGGTGTCCTTGTCCTACATACCAAAAATGACAACACCAACAGAGAGTAATCCAGTGTGATTTGTGGGACGTCTTTGTGCTGAAGAGCACATTCTAAGCTTCAGCTGAGCAGTTTGATAGTCTGAGGCTATACCTTGAGAGGGTGGAGCGGAATGCAAAGAGGCGATGAAAAAACTGCCCCAGGAGCTGGAAAGACCGATGGAAGGTGGCTTTGTAGCAGCTCATCCCAAGCCTCCCTTCCTCTCTTGCTCCAGAGAGACCGCAGGGTGTTCTGCCTTGCAGATAAAGGGCAGCGAAAGCATTTGCATGCCCGTCTATGTTGGATATGGGCAAGATCATCATGGAACAATGATGGGACAGTTCTCCTACCTGGAAGATATGTTGTCCAATTCCTTGGAATAGATTTTAAGAAGTCCCTCAGCGTAATGAACCTGGAGTGACAAATTCATGTATTTGACTCTAGTCAAATAAAGAAAAAAAATCCATCAAAACTACAATAGATATCAGTAGCTAAGAAGAAAACCCAAGACAGAGAACAGGAGTGGAGCATAATTTTTAGGAGTGTTAAATTACCAAAGCTCTCAAATGCATACCGAAGGATAGTGTGTAGGGAAACATGGATATTGACGATCCGCTGTTTCTTAATGTGCCGTTTTAAATAACTCAGTTTCTTTTATTGTACTTTTCATGTTTCTTTTGTAGAAGGGTGATAGGTGATAAACGGCTATTATACTTAAATAAGTCTAATTTTTTTTTAAATGTGATTAAGGTAAAAATTTTACATGGAGAAGGAATTGTTTCACACTTTGTCAGTGTATTTTCTTTTTTCTTTTTTTTTTCTGGCGCATAAAATAACCATGATTCTTATCATTACTGCAACTTATAGTCAATGAAATGGTTTATTTAAGGTGATAATACATGCCTTGGAGAAAAATAAACTGGGCTAAGATGGATAGGGAAGCAGGGCAGATGAGCCCATTTCTTTTTTTTTTTTTTTTAATTTTTTCATTACATTTCTTTATTTTTGAGAGGCAGAGAAAGACAGAGCGCGAGTGGGGGGAGGGGCAGAGAGCGTGAGGGAGACACAGAATCGGAAGCAGGCTCCAGGCTCTGAGCTGTCAGCATAGAGCCTGACGCGGGGCTCGAACTCAGGGACCCCGAGATCATGACCTGAGCCGATGTCGGACGCTCAACTGACTCAGCCACCCCTGATGAGCCCATTTCATAAGAGCCATCAGAAGAGGCTTCTGTGACGCGGTGGTATTTGAAGAGCTCTGAAGGAAGAAGAAGAAGGAGCCATGTGGATATGTGGGAGAAGTTTCCAGACAGGGGTGACAATACTTGCAAAATCCCTGAGGTGGGAGCTGGCTTCGGGCGCTTGGAAAAGAGCATAGAGGCCTGAGTGGCTCCAAGGAGAGTGAGAAAGTAGGGGAGTCATGGGTGCTGAGTCAGAGTCAGCAAGGGACCAGCTCTGAATGGGTCTTGTGGTTCACGGTTAACCCTTCCACTCATACTTTGCCTGTGATGTGGAGCCATTGGAGAGTTTTGAGGATAAGAACGGCATGCTCTGACTCATGTCTCAAAAACATCACCCTGGTACTAGTTTTAAAATAGACACGAAGAGGGGAAAGGAGGGGAGCGAGGAGGCCCGTTAGTAGGTTTGAACTTAGGTGGTAGCAGTGAAGGTAAATCGACATGGGTGGTTACTGAATGCATTGAAGAAGCGGAGCTGGAGCGTTTTCAGATAGACCAGATACGGCGTGCCAGAAAAAGGAAGGAGGAGTGAAAGCCTCCAAATTGCCAATGGCAGGATAGAATCGCCGCTCGCTTGGGGGGTGGGGGGGGGCGGTGGGGGTGAGGAGGGCTAAGGGGGAAGGATGGGACGGCAGGCATCCGGAACTTGGTGTTAAATGCCTTAGGTTTGAAATGTCTTTGATTAAACTATCCGGGAAGCAAAGCCAACTTGAAAAAGGACTGTGAGCATTCGGAGGTCAAGGGAAGGGGTCTAGGAGCAATTTGGAAGCCATCTGTGTATAGATGTCTTTATGAAAGTTTCCTGTATCTCCTTCTGGTTGTTTGAGTTCCGCCCCAGCCATCCATACCCTTGCCCATAGGCAGAGAGGAGAGTCCCCATGCTGCTCAGACAAACGCCAGCACATCCGGACTGTTGAAGATTCAGTTCTGCTGTCTGACCTGTTTCCCCCGCTTCCCCCCTACCTCTAAGTTTACCGACTCTGCTATTCATTCATCCCCTTCAGAGCCCAATTCTAATGTAGTCCTTTGTGTCTATAAACAGACTGATTTTGCTTTATAAAGGAAAGTCACCCTGGGACTACAATTTTGACTAAGATCGGAAAGTCTGTTCCATTCCCATTGACTCTTTCAATGCCAGAGAAACCACTCCGAGAGACGCATTGCCAATGCCCGAAGGAGGAGAACCAAGTAACAGGCCCCAGCACTGTCAGTCGTGAGCTGTCTCTAAACATATGTGATGCTCATCAAACCTAAGGGTTCTTGTGTAGGAAAAGAATGAGTAGGATGACATAATGGGAGTGAAATCAACATGTTATTTCTCCATCGTTGCCAGTAATTACCCATGAGATAAAAGTGACTGGCAGGAATACCTTTTGTTAAGATTGTAGAATGTTGTCTTATAGGTTGTGTATCAGGAACACCATGGTGAACAGTGCAATTACGTCTTTGGTTTTCATTTGGCTGGAATGAGTGAGTCCTTGTGTTTATAGTTAAAACCACCGCTTGATTCAGCAATTCTTCCAATTCCCTGGAGAAGGGATGAAAATAGAAAGTCATTCTCATTATACTCTGTCCTGTAGTTATATCATCAGGTAACTTTGATACAAATGTTAGTTTGGGGGATTATGAAACAAAAGCAACATAGGCAAATGAATTCCTGTCATATTGAAAACAGATATGGACTAATGTAGCAGGAATTTTATTCTTGCTATTCATTTGAAGTTTTGTTCTACCCTCATAAATCAAAAACTCACCCAAATGATATTTTCAGTATGTGCAAATGTGGATAGGAGCACTCCTGCTTTTGAATAGTGAAGAATTTCTAAGAACCCATCATCACTGTTGGTACATTAGGTTGGAAATACTGTCGATGATTGCAAATCTTAACTAAAGTCTTTCTAGTCATCAATTATGCCAAAGATGGAAGGAAAAAAAAAATCACTAACCACAGCTCTCTTTCTGTTTAGGTGTATTGATTTTCAACAATAGAAACTAAACACTCTTACTTTCTAGAGAATTTCGGGAAAACATCATGGAGATAGGGTTGTGGCTTTAACGGGATTATTAAGTCACAGAAACAAAAGGACTGGAAATGTTTAATTTCTCAAGCTTGGTGATGGTTCATGGAGATTTCTCATATTGTTCCCTGCGCTTTTCTGGAAGCCGCAATAGTTCATAATTAGAAAAATATGTGCTGGTATTGGAGCCATTCAAATAAAAGTGAGTACGTAAATAAGCAGTTTTTTACTTATGATACCATCCATGAATTTGTCCATATGGGGCACAGTTAGTTCTGCACTCACAACTTTTTTTGTAACGTGTCTTATTGTAGGCTAAGATTGGCAAGGTTGAAGAAAAGCAGCAAATGTACCACAGGGATGTTTGATTTGCCAAAGTTAGTGACAACATGCCTCTGTTGCTATTTTCCTGTAACTAAATTGTACTGCCTTCCCTAAAATTAGTTGGTGATAACAAAGTCTACTTTGGGAGAAATCCTGGATTGTGGGAGGGAGGACTTTTATAAAGCCACGCCCCATGAAAGCGCCAAAAGGTTGGTAAAGGAAAATAGAGTCAAAATCAAACTCTTCCCATCTCTAGAAGTTACCCAAAGGCTTGCAACACTCTGGGCAGCATGATGGAAAGGAAGGTGGCCGCACCTTGTCAGGAATTGCAGAGTTAGTGGTCTGGCCTGCTCCCATTCTCCTCGCCCAAGCTCCGCAGCCTTGCAAACCATCAGCCTCGCAATCCCAATGGTTGTCAAAGCCAGCAGCCTTGTAGTCACTGGAGGGGGCAGACCAGAAAAGAAGTTCCTTGAAAGGTGCCACCCCCGGAGCCGTGCCACTCGTGAGCCTATCTTGGAGTTGCCTCCTGGGAAACTGTCATTGGCAAGGCAGTGGCATTGTCTGACCCGATTCAGAGCTTGCTCTACAGGTAAGCTCTATTTCCAGAGTATTTCTCAAACAAACAAACAAACAAATCAGGAAGGATTAATATTGCAGCAGCATGAGCCCCAATACCAACAAACCAGAAACCGACTCAAGAAGAAATATCAATGGACTTGTGAGAAATCAAGTGACTTCACTGTCAGCCATTTAAGAACAAGAGGCACAAATCTTTTACAAAACTGTACCGAAAAGAGAAGCGGAGAGAGCATTTCCTAAGTGATTCTATGAAGCTATTACCCCGACACCAAAACCAGACACAGACATTACATTGAAAAAACAAACAACGCCAATGTTTCTCATCAACATGAATACAAACCTTTGCGACAACATGCTAGCAAACTGAGTCCATCAACATTAAAAAGAATTATAGAGGCAAGGAAACATAAGAAAAATCAGTTATGTGGACCTCATCAAAAGTTAAATCAAAGTTAAAATCTTTTTATTTGCAAATGACCTTATCCCTCATCCCTTTACGGATGAAAGTGCAAGTTACAGATGTGGAGAAAATGTTTACATATCGCATATCTTGCAGAGGATTCATATCTAGAATATGTAGGGGACTTTACAAATCCAATAGTTAAAAAAATATATTCCAATTTGAAAATTGGTAAAAGACATGAGGAGACATGTCACCAAAGAGGATATATGGCTAGCAAATACACAAATGGAAAGATGCTCAACAATATTAGCCATTAGAAAAAAATCACCTTCGGGGTGCTTGGGTGGCCATGAGTTAAGTATCCAACTTTGGATACGGTCATGATTTCACGGTTTACAAGTTCGAGCCCAACGTGGGACTCCGTGCTGACAGTTCAAAGCCTGGAACCTGCTTCGGATTCTGTCTCCCTCTCTCTGCCCCTCCTCTGCTCGAGCTCTGTCTCTCTCAAAAATGAATAAACATTAACAAAAAAATTTTTAAGGAAAAAAATCACCTTAAAATCACAATGAGATGCCACTCCATACGTATCAAAAAGCTAAAGTTAAAAAGAAAGTGACAGGGGCGCCTGGGTGGCTCAGTCGGTTTAGTGTCCGACTTCAGCTCAGGTCACCATCTCGCGGTCCGTGAGTTCCATCCCTGCGTCGGGCTCTGGGCTGATGGCTCAGAGCCTGGAGCCTGCTTCCGATTCTGTGTCTCCCTCTCTCTCTGCCCCTCCCCTGCTCATGCTCTGTCTCTCTCTGTCTCAAAAAGAAATAAAAAACGTTTAAAAAAAAGTAAAAAAAAAAGTGACAACATTAAAAAATACAAAAGATGTGGAGAAACTGAATGTTTCATACATCGCGTTTGAAAAGTTAAACATGACACAGTTTAGAAAAATAATTAGGGATTTAAAAAAAAAATAAAGCTAAACCTGCAACCCAGCAATTCCGTTCTTGAACAGTTATCCCAGGAAATGGAACTTCCACTCATATAGAAACCTGTGTGTAAATGTTTATGGTAGATTTATTCATAATAGCTAAAAAGCTTGAAACACCTAAATGTGCTTCAAAAAGCAAACGGGTAAACAAACTGTAGAAAATCCACACCATAGATTACTACTCAGAAAAATAAAGAGACTATTGTTATATGCAACAATCTGAATACATCTCCAGAGCGCTATATATTGAGTAAAAGAAAATCAATCCCAAAATGTTATGTACTTTATTCTATACAATTTCACCCATATGACATGTTTGAAATGACAAAATTATAGAAATTGAGAACAGATTATTGGTTGATAGTGGTCAGAGACCAGGTGGGTTGAGGGAAAAGGTGATGAATGTGTTTATAAAAGGGCAGATGAGGGATCTTTGCCATGATGGAAGTGTTCAGAATGTTGACTGTATCAATATCCTGGTATTAACCCTGTACTATATATTTGCAAAGTATTATCTTTGAAGGGAACAGAATGTGGGGTACCTGGGATATCTCTATTTCATTTCTTCCACCTGAATGCAAACCTACAGTTAAAATTGTGCACCATGACTAAGTGGGATTTCTCCTGGGAGTGCGAGTTTTAACATTTGAAAAATTTTCAATGTGATACACCATGTGTGGTGGGTAGGCAGAATAATGCCCTCCCAGTATATCCATGTCCCAATCTCTGTAGTCTGTGAGTATGTGAATTTACATGGCAAGAAGGAATTCAAATTATAGATGGAACTAAGTTTGCTAACCAGCTTGCCTTGAGATGAAGAGATCACTTTGGTTTATCTGAGAGGGCCCAGTGTAATCACAAGTTTCCGTACAAGTGATAAACGGAGGCAGGAGAGTCAATGTCAAGTGATATAATATGAGAAACGACCATCCATGACATGCCTTTGACATAGAAGAATCCAGGAAATGGATTCTTCTTTACAGTCTCCAGAAAGGAATTCAGCCATCTGGACATCTCAATTTAAGCCCAGTGACTTCAGACTTGTGACTTTCCAGAATTTGAAGATAGTACATCTGAATTGTTTGAAGTCATTAAGTTTGTAGCAATTTGTTACAGCAGCAACAAAAAACCCATACACTGTTCAATAAGCCAATGTTTTTTTTTTTTTTAATTTTTTTTCCAACGTTTATTTATTTTTGGGACAGAGAGAGACAGAGCATGAACAGGGGAGGGACAGAGAGAGAGGGAGACACAGAATCGGAAACAGGCTCCAGGCTCTGAGCCATCAGCCCAGAGCCTGACGCGGGGCTCGAACTCCCGGACCGCGAGATCGTGACCTGGCTGAAGTCGGACGCTTAACCGACTGCGCCACCCAGGCGCCCCAATAAGCCAATGTTTTATTAGACATGCCAATAAAATCAAGAGGCACCAAGAGAAAAAAAAATCATAACTGAACTTCATCAAAATTTTTAAAAATGCACTTCCAAAGGCATCATAAAAAAGTAAAAGATAAGCAATAACCAGCAATAAATTATCTGCAAATCATAGGTACCCCTTTATCGGTAAAGGATTTGTATCCAGACATATAAAGAACATGTATAACTCATTAATGAAAAGACAAATAACCCAATATAAAAATGGGCAAATAACCAAATAGAAATTCCTTCAAATAAGATGTACAAAAAGCAATCAGCACATGAAATTATAATTAACATTAGCCATTAGAGAACCACAAATGAAACCACAGAGATACCATTTTATCCCTGCTAGGATTGCTATAATCAAAATGGCAGACTATTACAAGCATTCGTAAGGAAGTAGAGAAACGGAAACCCTTATACACCAGTGGTGAGAATGTAGAATGGTCCTAAAACAGTGTAGCATTTCTTCAAAATATTAAATGTGGACTTACCCCAATGCTAAAAGCTGGATGAAACCTTGGACACATTACACGGGATGAAATAAGTCAGACAAAAGAGACGGCATAATTTATTATTACGGTTATTTTAAAAGTTCAGAAATTGTGTAATGTGAGGAAAAAACAAGAAACCAGACAAACATTTTAAAAAGAATATTTGGGGCACCTCGGTGGCTCATTTGGTTGAGTGTCCGACTCTTGATTTAGGTTCAGGTCATGATCTCATGGTTTGTGAGTTCAAGCCCCGGACTGGGCTCTCGATTGATGGCTGGGAGCCTGCTCGGGATTCGATGTCCCCCCTCTCTCTCTGCCCCTCCCCTTTGTGTGTGCACTCTCTCTTTCTCGTAAAGAAATAAATATTAAAAAGTAAAAAGAAAAGACTGTCTGAAAGCGAAATGTTTTAAAGGTTGCTCCGTAAGGCTCTAACATATTGCTGTGCAAGCAGAGGCCATGAGGGGCTGTGCATATGCCTAGGAAAGAATTTAGAGGTACGGATCAGTTACTTTGGAAGCCCAACCTGTGTCACTGCCCAAGAGGGAGGTGAAGGCTAGAGCAGACTTTTAAACTGCCATAGTCCTGAATGACGGCCCCAACCCACACAAAGCCTCTTGGCAAAGGGTGGGAAACTTGCAGGATCAAGCTATTTAAGGAAGTCTCTTGCCAGTCATTATCTGATTAGTAAGCTAACCAAACAGACTTCAGTAGCTGCATACTATAGGGACTGTGGCATAACAGAATTAGTCCAGAAAATTTCCTATACAAACAAACCGCTGCCAACAAAAATAGTAGAGAATGGGGGAAATAGGATTCCCAAAGTCCCATATTACCTAATATATTCAGTTTTTAACAAAAAATTATGAGACATGCAAAGAAACCAGAGAGACTGACCCCCAACATTAACACACACAACAAAACCAGTTAATACGTACTTCTTTTGAGAAGGCTCAGGTGTTCGATGTATTAGAAAACGTCTTTAAATCAATTATAAATATGTAAAAAAAAAAAAAAAGAAACAAAAGGAAGTCATAACGAAAAAAGTTACAGGAAAGTATAACAGTGATGATTCATCAAACTGAGAGCATTGGTAAAGAGACAGAGACAGTATTTTCACACATAACCAAATAGAAATTTTGGAGATAACAAGTCCAGTCACTTAAATTTAAAATTTCCCTAATGGGGTCAATACCAGATTTGAGCTGGCGAGAAAAGGAATCAGCAA
The DNA here is from genome assembly GCF_018350155.1 of Leopardus geoffroyi. Classification (NCBI taxonomy): domain Eukaryota; kingdom Metazoa; phylum Chordata; class Mammalia; order Carnivora; family Felidae; genus Leopardus; species Leopardus geoffroyi. Next base: position 56,258,398 of record NC_059336.1, read on the forward strand.
ACCAGGAGATCAATCTATAATGATTCTTCTTCCAGTCTGAGTTACTAAAAGGAAAAAAAAAAGAATGTAAGAAAATAAACACAGCTTTGGAAATCTGTGCATCACCAGCAGGTTAACCATGTATGCATAACATTAGTCCCAGGGGAAAGAAAGAAAGGGGCAGAAAATATATATTTGAAAGAATATTTGTATAACAAGTAAATACAATGAATTAGCAAGTCAAGATCATCCCACGAAGAAAAGTCCATGCCCAGGTGGCTTCACTGGTGAATTTTAGTAAACATATAAAGGAGAATTAGGGGCACCTTGGTGGCTCAGTCGGTTAAGCTGCCGACTCCGGCCCAGGTCATAATCTCACAGTTCATGGGTTTGAGCCCCATTTCAGGCTCTGTGCCGACAGCTCAGAGCCTGGAGCTTGCTTTGGATTCTGTGTCTCCCTCTCTCTCTGCTCCTCCCTCATTCATGCTCTGTCTCTCAAAAATAAATAAAAGTTTAAAAAAATAAAAATAAAATAAATAAAGGAGAATTCATATCAATACTCCAGAAATACTTTCAAAAAAAAATAGAAGAAACAGAAAACTTTTAATTCATTCTATGTGGTCAATGCCATCCTGATACCAAATCAGACAAATCCATCACAAGGAAAGAAAACCGATATCCCTTGTGAATATTGACCAAAGATCAGAAATAAGACAAAGATATTCTCTCTTCCTCATCTGTTGAACATATGTTTTGTGGTTGTCCCTCAAAAGGCGAGATTAACCACCCTCACATGTTGAGACAGATAATGCCACACACATGCTGTATGAATTCCGTGTGGCCGCTATCACAAATTAGCATAAACATAGTGGCCTAAAATAAAAGAAATGCATTCCCTTAAATTTGGGGAGGCCAGAAGTCTGCAGTCAGTCTCATGGGGTGAAAACCAACATGTCAACTCTAGCAGTTCTAGTAGACAATCTGTTTCTGCCTCTTCCAGATTCTGGTGGCTGCTGGCATTACTTGGCTTGGGGTCTTATCACTCCAGTCTCTCCCGCTGCCTTCAGGTTGCTTTCTTCTCTGTGCACATTTCTTTTTCTCTTCTGACTGTATCAAATCTCTCCATGCCTCGTTCTAACGATAGTTGGGATACCATTTGGTGCCTGCCTTAACAATCCAGGATAATGTAGCCGTTTTAAGATCCTTAACTTCATCACGTATGCCAAGAGCCCTTTTCCTTAAATGCAATACTCAAAGGTTCCAGGATTAAGACTTGGTATCTTGTGAGGCCCTTGTTCAGCCTACCACACCCACCAAGAAGGTATGAAAAGATTTATTACACATTTAGGCTTTCAGGTAAGTAGGCTAGGCACCAAAGCCAGCCGGAAAATGGCCTGGGTAAACGTTCAATAAATGTTTTTGGTCTTTATCGCGGGTGAGGCTGATGTGACGATTCCTATACGGGGCAAATTTTGCATGGTTTGATGAACTTCTCCACCACTCTCAAGGAAGAGAGGGCTTTCTTATAAGCTGGCACAGACATGGAACAAAAGGAAAAGGAGAGTGGTGGGATTTGGAAGCTCTCAGCTGTCAAAACCCAAAAACAGAGTCAGACTCTATTTTAACATAGTATTGTGGGTTCTAGGCAGTGAAATTAGGCAAGAAGAGTAAATATTAACTATTCAAAATGGAAGACAGAAGTAAAACCGTCTTTATTCACAGATGATACTATCCTATATAGAGAAAAGTAAAAAATCCAACAACATCAACGACAAAATTATAAACGACGAGAACGAACAAAAAAGTATACCACAGCCATAGGAAGCAAGATTAGTATAAAAATCAATTGCCATTCCATATGTAAGCAGTGACCACTTCAAAAACAGAGTAAAAAATACAAGTTCATTCACAACGAAATAAAAAATTATGAAATACGTGGTAATAAACTTAACAAAAGTAGATAAGGCTTGTAAATTGATAATTACAAAACTTTGAAGAAACATTCCATGTTCATGGATCCGAAGACTCAGTTTAGGTTAAGATTACAGTTCTCCCAAATTGATGTAAAGATTCAATATAATACTTATAAAAAAAAATCACAGCAGATTTTTTTGGTTGTGGTTTGTTTGTTTTGCGGAATTGATAAGCAGATCCTAAAATTTACAAGGAAAAGTAAGACATTTAGAACAGCAAAAAAAAAAAAAAAAAAAAAAAAAAAAAGATTTAAAAAAATAAAAACACAGAAGACTTTTCTTTGATGATTCCAAAATTTACTATAAAGCTACACTTTATTAAAACAATGTGTTACTGACATATATTGAGAGATTATGTAGATAGGAGATAGATTAGATAGATAGATAGATAGATAGATAGATAGATGATAGAACAATTCAGAGCATCCACAATTAAAAAGGTATAAACTAGATCTCACTAGAATCAAGAATTTTTACACTTCAAAAGACACCATTAAGAAAATGAAAACACAACAGGGCACGTGGGTGGCTCGGTTGGTTAAGCGTTCAACTTTGGCTCAGGTCATGATCTCACAGTTCGTGAGTTCGAACCGGGCATCGGGCTTTGTCTGACAGCTGGGAGTGTGGAGCTTGCTTAGGATCTGTGTCTTCATCTCTTCTGCCCCTCCCTGTTCATGCTCTGTCTCTCTCTCAAAAATAAATAAAGATTAAAAAAAATCTAAATCAGGCACCTGGGTGGCTCAGTGGTTGAGCGTCTGACTTCAGCTCAGGTCATGATCTCACAGTTTGTGGGTTCGAGTCCCATGTTGGCCTCTGTGCTGACAGCTCAGAGCCTGGAGCCTACTTCAGATTTTGTGTCTCCCTCTCTGCCCCTAACCTGCTGGCTCTCTCTCTCTCTCTCTCTCTCTAAAAAATAAAATAAACATTACTTTTTTTTTAATTTAAAAAAATGAAAATAGCCTCATGTATTCAATTATGTGCGCTTATTTATACATAAGGAAATGACAAAGAAAAGGAGAAAGGATTTTGTGGTTATAACGTATTTGTACTGTCCACGAAGCAGTATAGTGTTATTTGAAAGTACACTTGGAATAATTGCAACAATAAATTGCAAACTCTAGACTAACTACTTAAAAACAGTTTTAAAAAGTACAGTTGATATGCTGAAATAGGAGGAAAAAATGGAATCAGAAAAAATATTTAACTAAAGCCACAAAAGGCATAAAAAGTATGGAAGGCAAAAACAGGAGAAAAGAACAAGGGAAATGAATAGAAATCATTAACAAATATGGTAGATATTAACCCACCTATATCAATAGTTGCTTTGAAAGTCGATGGTCTAAATGTTCCAATTGAAAACATAGATTGTCAGAGTGGATAAAAACAAAAATAAGTCCCAACTCTATATTGTCTCTCTAACACCCCTTTAAATATAAATGCACATATAGATCAAAAGGAAAGGAAAGGAGAAAGATATATACTGGTATTGGTAACCATAAAGCTATACGAATTTGATAGAGCAGACTTCAAAGCAAGGGAAATTATCAGGGTTAAGGAGGGGCATTGCATAATAACAAAGGGGTCGGTGCTCCAAGAAGACATAACGGTCCGTAAAGTCTATGCATGTACCATCAGGACATCAGACTATGTGACGGAAAAGAATGATAGAACTACAATGGATGAAGCCACCGCTATAGTTGAAGACTTTAACACCCCTCTAGTCTCTCTCTCAAAAAAAAGAAAGATCTAAAATCAGCAAAATACATGATTTATCCGCCTTAGGAAATTAGAAAAATAAGATGGAGAAGGAAAAGAAGAAAGCAGAAGAAAGTAAATCATACGAATTAGAATAGAAATTAATAGAATGGAAAACAAAATGAGTGGAGAAAATCAAGAAATCAATCTAAAAGGTCTTTGAAAAGATGAATAAACTCGGTCAGCCTCTTGCCAGGCTAACTAAGCAAAGAGAGGAGACACACATGATTAATACTAGGAAGGAAAAATGGGACATCTCTACAGATCCCACTAACATGAAGATGTTACTAAAGGTATACTATGAACAACTCTGTGCCCACAAATTTGGTAATGTAGATGAAATAGAACGATTCCTTCAAAGACAGGAGTTGCCATAACTCAGGCAGGAAAAAAAAAAAACTGAATAGGCCTGTATCTATCAGATAATTTTAATCAAAAATTAATACAAAAAGTACCAGGCTCAGCTAGGTTCACTGATGAATTCTACCAAATGTTTATGGATGAAATGTCACCAATTGTCTATGATCTCTTGCATAGAAGAAGCAGAGAGAACACTCCCACCTCTCATGATATAATCCAGCCAGGTGTGTCCTTCTCTGCTTCTTTCTTGTGTTTTCTTGGAAGATCATTTCTGAATGAATGTTGAAGAGAAGGTGATGATGGGAGAAGGAAGTTGGAGGACACTCTAGCTGTTTGCGTATGGCTGCTTCATTTTCTTATTGGTGTCTATGGATTATGAGCTATTACCCAGGGTGCAGCTAACTGATAAAATGCAGTTTTATGCATCTTCTGTAAACTATCATATTTGCTTATCTTCAGCAAAAATACACATATCTGATTGTTATTTCCACTCCCTAAGTCTTTTATTTCTCGAATTTTGACAATAGGTTGGTTATGAAGTTTAGTTTTCATTGCTGGTTTTCTTTATGTCTGTATTAACTGACATTTTATTGAGATTTTTAGAAAGCCTACAAGGTAGATGACCAGGTTACACTTTATTTATTTATTTTTATTTATTTAAAAAAAATTTTTTTTAACGTTTATTTATTTTTGAGACAGAGAGAGACAGAGCATGAATGGGGGAGGGGCAGAGAGAGAAGGAGACACAGAATCGGAAGCAGGCTCCAGGCTCTGAGCCATCAGCCCAGAGCCTGACGCGGGGCTCGAGCTCACGGACCGCGAGAACGTGACCTGAGCCGAAGTCGGACGCTCAACCAACTGAGCCACCCAGGCGCCCCAGACCAGGTTACACTTTAAATTAGAATTTCTGATTTAAATTAGGATTTAAATCTGTTCCTTCTCTTATAAACCATACATTCCTGTCTCAAAGACTTAATGTATAAACTATTCTCAACACTTGTACTCTTATTGTAAGTGAAATACTGTAGCTAAAAGTACAAAGCAATAATGTTATCAGAACCTTCAGAAAGTAAAGAAGTATCTATTAATTTACCCAGATTTCCATACAGTATAGTGTTAAATTATCCATTGTAGTATAGTTTTCACCATCCTCTGGGACACATTCATTCTTTCAATTCCAATATCCTCCAAAATTGCTTTTAATTCATTGAGTCCCTACCTCCGTCTCCCTTCCTGGTGTATTTCTCTATTCTACTTATTCTGTTTTATTCTTGGGTTAACTTGCTTTTTTTCCATTCATTCATATGCTGGAAACCTTCCTGCCAATTTGCAAGGAAGCGACATTCTTTGTTGAATCCCCTTTGAACGAGAAAAGAAAGCTTCTAAACTAAGAAAGATCACATCGGCATAAACTATTAGGATGGTATTATATTCTAAAGCAGTGAGCCTATCTGTAACTAAGGAGCACAGTCAAAAAACACCTGGAACTATTTCATTTTCGATAGTCTGCATTAGACTATATTTAACCACAACACTTAAAATAATACATGTTGTGTTTTCCTTTAATTGTTGCAGAGATCAAAAATATTAAATAAATGGAAAGAAGTCCTAAAGATCACATGTGGGCAAGGAAGTGGAGGGGAGATCATTCCATAATTTGATTTATCAGCAAAACATATATTATGTAATAACTTAACTATTATACAATGCTACATATTATATAATAACTTAAATATTATATAACATTACGCACTATTATATAATAAATTCAAAAATGAATCAAGACTTTTTAAAAAGAACAAAATCCTACAACAGGCATTTGATGTTATTTCCCTTTCCCTATACATCAGAATGAAATCAGCTGTCAATAATTTATTACTTATGACACAAAGCACTCATTGCATGTTTTCAAAGTTGATATACAGTATATATTTTGAATGTTTCCAGTTATAAACTTTGAAAGGAGAAACATAAATACAAATTCGTTTATAACTCTTTACTTGTGAAAAAAACCGTTTTTTCCTTTCCACTTTCCATATTTTTTCATTATTTTAAATACTTGATTTGTTTTTCCTTAAGAGTCAAGGATAATTCTATCAGGCACACAAAGATGGTTGCTTTTAATCGTTCAGTTACTCAGTCCAATGATCCAAATTTGGCTGCAGGTTGCTATAGCAATTAAAACGGGAACACTGGCAACAAAGCCTAATAACTCTTCATTCAACCCATTATATATGGTTACAGCAAACCAGAAAGCTTCCTACGGATTCTGAAGCGGATGCATCACCTCTGTAGATAATTAAGTGTTTTGGTGGGAATTTGTGCGAAAACCTGATATACAATTAGACAAATATGTTCACATATCATGTTTCATTGAAGTTTGTATGAGCCTACATGGTTGTCAATGGGTCCTGATCCTAAATGCCTTTATGCCTGATTAATTGTCAATATCAAGCAAGAGCTTGCTCATTAGCTCCTTGCAGGACCCATTTTAGATGGCAATGAGCTTCATTTAGAGATGATATGCTAACGTTAATAAACTGAATTGAATTTTTGTCTTGTGGGAAGAGATCCTGTTGAGAAAATATATATTAAAATCTTCCGAGAGCACTGAATAATCTAAGATTATTCTCTGTTGAAGATCTTGCTATTATCTTTCTTCCCTTAATTAAATGCAAACGTTTCCTCTTTATTTTATATTTTATGTTTTCAATCTATTTCGTACCTCCTATATGATTCAACTAATATCATTTCTATGAAGAATGAAGTAAATTTATATTAACGTTCTTTGGATCTTACTAACCTTTTTAAGCAGCTCAATTCAAATAGACCACATTTATTATAAATCATGAAAAATGTATATTTAAAAATATATATTTTAAGCCATGAACCAAAACTCTACAAGGCAACTTGCTCAGTAACATTTTCTTTAAATTTCTTAAAATTATTAAAAGATCCAATAGTAGATCTACTTTATTAATATATGTTGAATGTACTTATGGCATTAGAGAAAAAAAATCCTCAAAAACACAGAGGGAGATCATGTTAATAGGTGTGGCTAAATGAGCTCAAGAAAGAGAATTTACAAGATGGGTTATAGCAACAATTATTCCTAATCAGTGATTTTTCAGATCATAACTTTTTTTTTTGTTTGTTTTGCCATTCTTCCCTCCCTTCCTCCCTCCCTCCTTCCTTCCTTCCTTTCTTTTTCTTCTTTCTTTCTTTTTCTTTCTTTCTTTCTTTCCTTCTTTCTTTTTTCTTGCTTTCTCTCTCTCTCACATTCTTATCTCCCTTCCTCCCTTCCCCTTTCCTTTCCTTTTCCTTTCCTTTCTTTTCCTTCCCTCCCTTCCCTTCCTCCCTCCCTCCTTCTGTTCCCTTCTGTTCCCTTCCCTTCCCTTCCCTGCTTTTGTTTTCCTTCTTTCTGTAAGCCAGATACAGACTAAACTCAGGGATAAAGAAAATTATTCACTCAGAGCATCTGAGTGGTACAGTCAGTTAAGTGTCTGACTCTTGATTTTGGCTCAGGTCATGATCTCATGGCTCGTGAGTTCAAGGTCCCTATCAGGCTCAGTGCTGCTGGTGCAGAGCCTGCTTGGGATTCTCTCTTTCTCCCTTTCTTTCTGTGCCTCCTCTGCTCTCTCTCCTCTCTCTCTCTCTCTCTCAAAATAAATAAGTAAACTTTTAAAAAGAAAAACAATGCACATACCTTTAAAAAATTATCTTCTCAAGAATTGCAAGTTAAAATAAAGCAGAAATGTTCAAAATAACCAAAGGACCACTAAGAATAGTTATTTTATTAAGTTCATACAAATGCATTAAAATAAATTAAGCTCACTAAATTACCTAGTTAGACTATTCTTATTTTCTTAAGTAGGAGAATTAAAAATAAGAAAATGTGAGAATATACTTTTACTTTGGAGCCCCTATAATAGAGAGGGAAAAAAAAGTGACAAGACACAGAATTTTGTTTCAGAAAAGAGTGGAAGATACACTAATTAAAGAGTAAACATTATAGGGGCGCCTGGGTGGCTCAGTCGGTTGAGCCTCCGACTTTGCTCGGGTCATGACCTCACAGCTTGTGAGTTCGAGCCCTGCATCAGGCTCTGTGCTGACAGCTCATAGCCTGGAGCCTGCTTCGGATTCTGTGTCTCCTTCTCTGCTGCTCACTCTGTCTCTCTCTCAAAGATAAAGAAACATTAAAAATTAAAAAACAAAAACAAACAAAAAACCCCAAAGCTTTAAAAAATATGCCCTGAGTGGATTGTGGGAATAGTGCATTCCTACCGGCATTTGGAGGATAATTAAAGATTTTACCCACTCAAATCATTCATGTGCATAAAGAAAAAGTTCTGTGGTTAGTGATATTTTATGGTTCTCACAAAGACATTGCGAAGGGAATAACAGAATTTTCTTATTTGGTTAAAATTTACAAAATAATACAGATCCATTCTTGGAAAGGAATGCGTACTTCTTGATAGATAGTTTATATTCAAATGACCCAAAGACTATTATTTTTATCATTTTTAAAATGTAAGTTCAGGAGACAATGGTTTTTCAATTACCATGAAAAGATAGCAATATAGGGTTCGTGAGTATCTCTTTTTCTGTAACAAGTTGTCTTACTCTTATTATCCAATGATTCAATTTGAGTTCTGTGACTATTTTCACCAATGACCAAGGTGAAATTAATTACATACCAGTTTTTGCCACACATTAGGATGAATATACGTGGAAATCTTACTTGTGCCTATTTCTAATTTTTTTTTTCAACGTTTTTTATTTATTTTTGGGACAGAGAGAGACAGAGCATGAACGGGGGAGGGGCAGAGAGAGAGGGAGACACAGAATCCGAAACAGGCTCCAGGCTCTGAGCCATCAGCCCAGAGCCTGACGCGGGGCTCGAACTCACGGACCGTGAGATCGTGACCTGGCTGAAGTCGGACGCTTAACTGACTGCGCCACCCAGGCGCCCCACTTGTGCCTATTTCTAAATACATGTCATGACAATACTCTATCGACATGTATGAAAGTAAAATAAGAATTCACAACAGAATCTAAAATATGCTTGTTGGAAATAAAATAATAACATAACATAACATAACATAACATAACATAACAAACATAACATAACATAACATAACATAACATAACATAACATAACATAACATAACATAAAAATAGGCTTATTGGATAGTAGAGCTTCATGAGCCTTTGAAATAACAATGTCACTTATAATCCCTCTTCAGTGGGATGTGAATTCCCTACTCAAATATATGCTAACTTTGGTTCCTAAAGTAATGAGATCCTTCCATGCATTCAAGAGGTTGCCTTGAAGTTTATGATGGTCTCTCACCAGTTGGAGCTGGAGTCTCAATTCACCCGCCACCCTTTTCTTTTGGAGACCTACTCGAAAATTACGGTAATCGCTGTTTTCTGAACATACACTGGGGATTTGCTCTTCTCTGCCTTTTCTTCTGGATATCTATAATATCAAGAATGTGTGCTCTCCATCAAACTTCAAGATCATATCCATTTTTCTTGGTTCCTTTCAGTCCCTTGAGCTTAATGCATTCCTGAGTACTCCTAGGGGACATGATCCCTTCCATGCTAAAATGGGCCCTTCTTGTTTTACTTACCTTTCAGTAAAGTTATGTGGCTTGAGAGAAATCATGGAATCTTGTGATATTAGAATATACGTATTCATTAACAGACAGTAGGCAAACACAGTACTAGCGAACTCCATAATAAGATGAGTAAAATAGTACTTTGTTCCGTGGGGGGGGGGGGGGGGGATGGAGAAAATACATGTCAGTGGAATTGGTGGGTTATTTGATAAGTTTATGTTAACTTTTAAAATGGCATGACCATGGAGCACCTGGGTCGCTAAGTCGGTTGGGCGTTCAACTTCAGCTCAGGTCATGATCTCACCCTTTGTGAGTTCGAGGCCCACGTTGGGCTCTATGCTGACACCTCAGAGCCTTGAACCTGTTTCAGATTCTGTGTCTCCTCTCTCTACCCCTTCCCTACTCACACTCTGTCTCTGTCTCTCTCAAAAATAAATAAACATTTAAAAAAATTAAAAAAAAATAAAAATAAAATGGCATGCCCAACTTCTTCAAAGTAACAAAACCATTGCATGTCTACCACAAACATATGAGCGTTCTGGTTTCTTCACATCTTGTCTACAGTTTGTGTTGTCTTTTAAAAAATACAAACAAACAACAACAACAACAAAACACCTTTCTAGTAGGTGTGAAGTGGTATCTTGTTGTTTCTTTCATTCACATTTCCCTAATGAGTAGGAGGTTTGCACCTTTTCATGTGATTGCTAGCCACCAGTGTATCTTCTTTCAGGAAATACCTATCCAAATATTTGCTCACTTTTTAACTGGGGCTTTTACTATTATTATTGTTGAATTGTAAGTGTTCTTTATATATTCAAGAAACAAGTCCTTTATCAAATACATGATTTGCAAATATTTCCCTTCGGTTAGTATCTTTTCTCTTATGTTCCTGATGGTATCTTTCAAAGCTTTTTTATTTTTTTAATTTTAATGAATTCCGATTTATCTCTCCTTTTTGTTGTTATGATTAGTGCTTTTGGTGTCTAAAAGTCCCTTTTCCTAAACTGATGTCACAAAGATTTTCTCCTGTTGTCTTCCCAAGTTTTATGGGGTTGGCTTTTATACTAAGTCTGACTCATTTTTTTTAAAAGTTTATCTATTTTCAGAAAGACGGAGACAGCATGGGCCAGGGAGGGGCAGAGAGAGAGGGAGACAGAGAGAGATTACCAAGCAGGCTCCATGTTGTCAGCTGTGGAGCTTGAACTCATAACCCGTGAGATTATGACCTGAGCGGAAGCCAAGAGTCATTGCAAAACCAACTGAACCACCCAGACACCCCAGGTGTGATTCATTTTTGAGTTAGTTGTGTATGATGGGATGTGAGAGTCTACATTAATCTTTGGACATGTGGACATCCAATTGTCCCTGTACTATTTATATAAAAGACTATCCTTTCCTCATTGAGTTGCCTTGACACCTTTGTGGAAAATCAATTGTCCATAAATATAAGTGTTTATTCCAGGACTCTCAATTCTGTACTATTGATCCATGTGTCTATCCTCACACCATTTGTGCTCTGTCTTGCTTACTGCAGAATTATAGTAATTTTTAAATTGGAAGGTATAAGTCCCACAATTTTATTCTTCTTTTTCAAAGTTGTCTTGGCTATTCTAGGTCCTTTGTAATTGTTCACTAAATCTAAGAATCAGCTTGTCAACTTTTGTAAACAAAAACAAAAACAAAAAAGCTGAGATTTTAGTATATGTGCTGCTGAAGCGAGCACAAAAAAGCTGAGATTTTGATGTAGGGTATGTTAAATCTAAAATCGATTTAGAGAGAAGTTGACGTCATGAAATTATTAAATATTGATTTGCAATCCAAAAATATGGAGTGTCTTTCCATTTAGGTAAATTCTCTTTAACAATCTCACGGCAATGTTTTGTAGTTTTCAGTGTATAAAAGTTTTGTTCTTCCTTTGTTAAAACTATCCCTAAGAAATTTATTATTTTTCCTGATTTTGTGAATGGAGTTCTTCATTTCACTCTGGCTTAATTGTTAATAATTTATAGAAATACAAATTGCTTTTTGTTTATTGATTCTCCATGGGTAATCATGATCATTTCCTTCATTAAGTTTTATTATGGATTTCTTAAGATCTTTTACATATATGGTAATATTATCTGTGAATAAAGACTGTTGTACCTCATCCTTTATAATATGTATATCTTTAATTTATATTATTATTAATTTTCCTTTTTACACTGGCTATACCTCAATTAAAATATTAAATAGAAGCGGTGAGAACTGACATTTTGGCTTTGTTCCCATCTTACAGGGAAGGGTTTCAATCTTTCACTATTAAGTGCTATATTAGCTGTAGGTTTTACAAAGGTGTCTTTAGCAAGCTGAGGAATTAGCCTTCTGTAAGTTTGTTGAGGGTTTTTATCATAAATGTGTGTTAGATTTTTCTGCATCAGTTATGATGATCATGGGCTGAATCATTATTTTCAGATGTTAAAACGATTTGAATAATATATTCTCAATAAAATCACCTTTTCTCTTAAATCTTGAACCATTTCGTTCACTTAAAAATCACTGCATATCAGTTGTTAAGGCCACTTCTGGCTCAAGGAAATACTGGATTTTAATGTCAACGTTGGCATTTTGGGCACTTTCAGAAACAGGCTTCTTTTGTTGCTTAGTATTGTATTGCTGAGGAGTGAAAAGGGTTTTCTCTGTGTGTGCATGTGCGTGTGTGTGTGTATGTACGTGTGTGTGTTTGATAAAACGCGCACAACATAAAATTTGCCTTTAAACTATATTTAAGTGTATAATTCAGTGGCATTAAATACATTCACGATATTGTGAAAACATCACCACTATTCATTTCCAGAACAACGCCATCACACCAAACAGAAACTATATACCCATTAAGGAAAAACTATCAGTCATTACCTCCCCACAGTCCCTAGTAAGTCTCTACTTTCTTTCTCTCAGAATGTCTGCACATTCTAGATACCTCATATAAGTGGAATCATACCATGTTTGTGCTTTCTTTCTGGCACAATGCTTTCGAGGTCCATCCATGATGCAGCATGTATTATAATTTTATTCCTTTTTAAGACTGAATAAGATGCCATTGTATGTATACAGCACATTTTCTTTACCATTCGTTAGCTGGTGGGCATTTGGGCTGGTTGTATCTTTTGGCTTTCCTGAATAAAGCTGCTATGGACATCAGGGTACATGTTTCTGTTTGAGTCTCTGCTTTCAATTCTTTTGTGCCAGTAGCACATTGTTTTAATAACTATGATTTTGAAGTATTTTTACATTTTAGAGGTGCGATTTCTCCTGATTGTTCTTTTTCAAGAATGTTTTGGTTATATGAAGTCCCTTGAGATTCCATATGAATTTTAGGATGGGTTTTTCTATATCTGAAGAAAAATGTCATTGGAATTTTAACTGGGATTTCTGTAGATCTGATTTCTGCAGTGAATCTGCAGATTGCTTTGGGTAGTGCTGTCACCTTAATGATATTGTCTTCCAATCCATGAACATGGGCTACCTTTCCATGTCTGGTTTAATCTTTTAGCAATGTTCTGTAGTTTTCAGTATAAGTCTTTTACTTACATGTTTAATTTTATTTGAGTATTTAAATAATTTTGATACTATTGTAAATGAAATTGGTTTCTCAGTTTCCTTTTCTTTTTTAAAATTTTTTTAAAATGTTTATTTATATTTGAGAAAGAGGGAGAGAGATGGAAACAGAGCATGAGCAGGAAAGGGGCAGAGAGAGAGGGAGACAGAGAATCTGAAGCAGCTCCAGGCCCTGAGCTGTCAGCACAGAGCCCAACACAGGGCTTGAACTCATGAACTGCAAAATCATGACCTGGTCCGAAGTCAGCGCTTAAACGACTGAGCCACCGAGGCTCCCCTCAGTTTCCTTTTCATGTTGTTCATTGCTGGTGTGTAGAAACAACTGTTTTTGTGTGTTGATTTTGTATCCTGCAACTTCACTAAATTTATTAAGTTCTAACTTTTTTTCTTTTATGAAATCTTTATGGTTTTCTACATATAAAATTATATCATCTGTGAACAGAGATAATTTTACTTTTTCTTTCCAATTTGAATGACTTTTATTTCTTTCTCTTGCCCATATTTCTGACTAGAATTTTCAATGCTGTGTTGAATAAAAATGATAAGAGCAGGCATTCCTGTCTTATTTCTAATCTTGAAGGAAACATTTTTTGTCTTTTGGGATTGAATATGGTGTTAGTTGGAGGGGTTTTATATGGCCTTTATTATGTTGTGTAATTTTCCTTCTACTCCCAGTTTGTTGAGTATTTTCATAAATAAAGGGTGTTGGGTTTTGTTAAATGTTTTTACTGCATCAACCGAGATTATCAAGTTTTTTCCCTTAATTGTATTAATTTTTCTAGTTCTTTAAAGTGTAAAATTATGGTATTGACTTGGGACACTTACCTATTTCAATGCATGCATTTGCTGTTAGAATTTTTCTCTTAGCACTGCTTGTGCTGCATCGCATTTGTTGGTATGTTGAGTTTTCATTTGTCTCAAATATTTTCTAATTTTCCTATTCTTTTCCTTTGACCAATTTGTTGTTTAAATGCGTTATGTTTAATTTCTACACACCTGTGAATTTTGCAGTTTCCTTTTTAGAATTGGTTTCTAGCTACATTCCACTGTGTTCAGAAATAATACCTTGTAAGATTTCAGTCTCAATTAATGCCTTCTTTTGTGTTTAGTGGATTTTTTGTAGTAATCTGTTTTATTCTCTTTTTTTGTCCTTTTGTGTATATCCTATAGATTCTTTGGTGGTTATCATGGGGATTAATATAATATCCTTAAGTTATAACTATTTAAGTTATTGTTAATTAATTATTGTTTTTAAATCCCAGTATAATTAACATAGTGTTATATTAGTTTCGGGTGGACAAGAGAGTGATTCAAAATTCTATACATGACGCCGTGCTCGTCATGATAAGTGGACTCTGGCAACAAGATTTTTCTCTACGGTTAACAGTCTGTTTTGTTGTTGTTGTTGTTGTTATTTTTGTTTGTCTCTTTTTTTCTTTGTTCATTAGTTTTGTTCCTTAAATTCCACATATGAGTGAAACCATTTGGTATTTGTCTCTCTCTGACTGACTTATTTTGCTTAGCATGATACTCTTTTGACCTATCCATGTTGTTGCAAAAGGAAAGATCGCATTCTTTTTCATGGCTGAGTGATATTCTATCATATATTTTATAGACCACCTCTTCTTTACCCATCCATCCATCTATTGATGGACACTTGGGTTTCTTCCACACTTTGGTTATTGTAAATAATACTGCTATAAACATAAGCGTGCATATATCTTTTCAAATTAGTGTTTTTGTATTCTTTGGGTAAATTCCCAGCTGTGGAATCACTGCGTCATATGGTAGTTCTATTTTTAACTTTGTGAGGAACCTCCATACTGTTTGCCACAGTGGCTGCACCCCGTTTGCATTCCCACCAATGGCGCATGAGGGCTCTTTTCTCTCCACACCCTCACCAACATTTGTTAGCTATTCTCACAGTTATGAGGTGATACCTGATTGTGGTTTTCATTTGCATTTCTCTGATAAGCAGTGATGGCGAGCATCTCTTCATGGGTCTTATTGGCCTTCTTTATGTCTTCTTTGGAGAAATGTCTGCTCAGGTCTTCTGCCCAGTTTTAAAATGGGTGGTGATGACGATGATGATGATGGTGACAAAGATGACAATGATGAGGTGTTGATATTGAGTTGTATAAGCTCTTTATATATTTTGTATATTAACTCCTTATTGGATATATCATTTGCAAATATCTTCTCCCATTCTATAGGTTGTCTTTTTGTTTTATAACCATTTAACTTAAAGATCGACTTCAAATGCATATGTAAATCTACTCCTATTACATTCCATCCTCTTCTCATATTACTGATGTCACAAATTATATATTTATATGGCGGGTGCCTAATAACATAGGTTTATAATATTTTAAGCTATTTTTTTCTCTTAAATCCTGTAGAAAACAGAAAGTGTGAGTTATAAACCGATGTTATAATAATGGTGGCTTCTTTTACTTGCTTACATATTTACTTTGGCCAGAGAATTTTACATCTTCATATTGCTTCAAGTTACTATCTAATGTCTTTTCACTATATCACAAAGATTATATTTCTTGTAGGGCAGGTCCAGTGGGAATAGACTTTCTTGACTTCCTCAGCCTTTTTTTTTTAATCTGGGAATGTTGTTATCGCTCCCTCATTTGCAAAGGACAGTTTTGCCAGATATAGAATTCTCAGTTGGCAGGTTTTTTTTTTTTTTTTTTTTTTTTTTTTTTTTTTTCAGAACTTCATTCCACTGCCTTTTTCCTCCAGGTTTTTTTTTTAATTTAATTTTTTTTTAATTTTTAATTTGGGGTGGGGAGAAGGGTACAGCGAGAGAAATAGTCTTAAGCAGACTCCATGCTCAGTGCGGAGCCTAAAACGGAGCTCGATCTTATGACCGTGAGACTATGACTTGAGCCAAAATCAAGAGTTAGGTGCTTAACTGACTGAACCACCCAGGCGCCCCATGCCTCCAGGTTTCTGAGGAGAAATTGGCAGATAATCACACTGAGGGTCTCTAATACATGTCAAATCACTTCTCTATTGCTGCATCTAAGATTCAGTATTATCTTTTGCTTTCAAAAATTTGATTATAGTGTATCTCAATTAAGACCTTGTTGGGTTTATTGTACTTGGCATTTATTAAGTTTTTTTAATTTGTAGATTAGTTTCTTCTTTTTTGAAAAGAATTTAGCCATCGTTTGTTAAAATAATCGTTCTTACCCTTTCTCTCCTCTTTTACTATTCCCATTTTACATATGTTAGTTGGCTCGATGGGGTCTCACCATTCCCTTGGACTCTGTTCACTTTTGTGCATTCTTTTTTTGTTTCTTTTCTGCAACTCAGACTGATATAACTACCATTGTTCTATCTTCAAGTTCACTGATTCTTCTGCAAATTTGCTGTTGATCCCCTCTAGTGAAGTTTTCACATCAGTTATTGTACTCTTCAGCTCCATAATTTCTGTGTGGTTCTCTTTTCAACATTTCTATGTGTTCACGGATATCCTCCTTCCATGTATGTATTATGTCCTAGATTTCCTTTAGTTCTTTGTCCATGCTTTTCCTTATCTGTTTGAGCACATTTAAGACAGTTGTTTCAAAGTCTTTGTTTAGTAAGTCCAGTATCTGGGCTACCTCAGGGACAGTTTCTGTCAATTAATTATATTGTTCCTTTGAATAAGCCTAAATCTGTTTTTTTATATGCTTTGTGATTTTTTTTTGCTGAAAATTGGTATTTGATTTTTATAATGTTGTACCTCAGCTTTTCTCTATTTGCTAGGGTTTTCTGTTTTGTTTGTTTGTTTGTTGTTTTGATAATTGAAGGCTGTTGTAGTCCATTTGTTTTGAGACTTTTACAAACTATGTTTTTCAAAGATGGTTCTTTGGTGTGTGTATTCACTGTCTCTGTTCCTTTAGCTTGTGTTCAGCAAATGTTTTGACAGAGATTTTCTTGAATGCCAGGAGCTGAAAGAGACAAACAAAAATACACCGAGAAAGAAAAAATAAATAAAGGACAACCATCTCTCTCAGTCTTTACAAACTAGCTCTCTGTGGGTGTATGCTTTTTACCAACGAGCTAGGCTTGTTGGGAGCCTAGGGAAGAGCTGAGGAGAAAGCTTAAGGTCTCCTCAGGACTTTTGAGCTTGTGCTTTGCCTGGCTACACACAGGACTTTCTAAATTTTCCTATATATGTAGTTGCTTCTGAATGTCCTAGTTTCCCAGAGTCTCACCCGTTTTGTTTCTTGGTTTTAGATGATCTGTTACAGATCTCCTTTCAGCCTCTCTTGCCCTAGGAGTCTGTGGGTCTGTTGTCCTCGTAGCTTTTAGGAGCTGTGCCGGTTGCTTTTACTTCCTATGTTCTCAGTTCTGTGAGATGAAGATGAGCAAGCCAGTTATTCGAGTACCTTCCAGCCAGGTTAGAAGAAACATACACAATAATTTGCAAGCCAAGGCTGCTCTGCTTCTTCCGGTTCAGGGAGAGTAACGGGTAGCCAGGCTTGCCTTACTCAAAACCAAGATGGCTCTGTGCTTGTCAGGGGTAAAGGAATGAAGAGTAGAAATGTTGTAGAACTTCCTTCGCAATTTGAAGATAGCTTTCTCTTGATTGAGCATTTGCTTGACCTTGTAAACCTCTGATTATGTTCCAGAACTCTGACAAAGGTGGTCCCCACAGTTTCTGGTTGTCTCTTACTGTTGTTGTCATTCTTGTTTATGTTTGGGGAACTTGATCCACTGTTTGGCTGACATCATTCTCCCAAGAATACCCACTTCGACACACTTAGAAACCTCTTATTTATTCCCTTGTTATGTTCTGAGACATCTAAGAGGGGCCAACATCTCCATAATCAAATTCAACATTTCGTGGCCACTTGTTTTTTATTTTCATTGTTGCTGGCTGTTTTCAGTGATTACATAATGTTGTTTATAAGTTGCCAGTCTTTAAATTTCCACAACTATGAAAATAAAACATAAACATATAGTAAGTTCATTAGTTTATTCTTCTATGAACACTCATATGATGGACATTGGACCTGAAGTTGTAAGTATACTTTCTCTCTTTATTATGTGACTTCATATATAACAGTGGGGTTCTATATGGTTCTCTCAAGATTCTGATTTCTCCCCCTCCCAACCTGTTGTTCTTTTACTGGGATTTCCATTCTAATTTTTATTTCACTACTGATTCTATTTATTTTTTATTATATATATACATATATATAATTTATTATTATATAATATATATTATAATTTAATTTTAATTATAATATAATTTATTATATATATACGTATATATATATACATACAAATATACATATATATTTTGGGCGGGGGAGAGAGGACGAGCAGGGGAGAGGGGCTGAGGGAGATGGAGAGAGAATCCCAAGCAGGTTCCATGCTCAGTACAGAGCCTGATGCAGGGCTTGATGCCATGGCCCTGGGATCATGACCTGAGCCAAAATCAAGAGTCGGACACTCAATAGACTGAACCACCCAGGTGCCCCTCTACTGATTTTAAACATAATTATTTTATACTCAGTTTTATTACGTTAATTTTTGTATCAGAGGATAGCAATTCTATCTGTGGTATCTGCTGACTCTTTCAATGCTGGTACATTGCTTTATGTGGTTTGTATCTTTAAATCATGAGCTAATCCTCAGCAGCCTAATTTTTTTTTCCCATAGGTTAACTTGGTGCCTTGTGCTGTAGAATTATCTTATAGACAGTTTTGTCTTTGCTTCTGCAGAAACTCTTGAGATATACAGCTTGAGATATCAACACACAAAGCATCCCAAGTTAAAATGAATTCTAGCCCAGGCGCGCCTGGGTGGCTCAGTTGGTTGAGCGTCTGATTTCGGCTCAGGTCGTGATCTCACAGTTAGTGGGTTCCAGCCCCGCATCAGGCTCTGTCCCGACAGCTCAGAGCCTGGAGCCCGCTTTAGATTCTGTGTCTCCTTCTCTCTCTGCCCCTCCCCGACTAGTGCTCTGTCTCACTGTCTCTCAAAATTAATAAATGTAAAAACATTTTTTAAATGAATTCTATCCTCAATAACTGAGTGTGGCATAGATTTAGTGCTTCTATTGCTCACAGAAAAGCTTTCCACACCAGAGCTTCAAAAAAGTGAAAGCTTATTATTTTCTTCTACTATGGGAGAGTGGAGTGGGTATTTCCTTTGCCCTTTTTAATGAAATGGGTAAAGTTTGAGGAAGCCTCATTTTTGCAGAAGGTCTTATTTGCAACTGCCTACAGTTTTTGTTAACCAAAAGAAGGTCCAATATTTTTTGTTTGTTTTCTCTTCATTTCTGAAGTTTCAATTTCTGCTCCAAACAGTTGGAGAGTATTTCCCATGGGAAGGTCTTTACATTCCATTGATTAATTACATCTCACACAAAAAGCATACAATTTGTATATGCTCCAGACATAGTTGAATGATGTCAAAACAGAACAGCCAGTTAGTATTCACTTTGTGAGATTTCAGACTACTCAATGTTGATGAATGAACACATCCATTGTTTAAATTATCAGACAGATACATAGGCACTATTAAATTAAAATTTTCATTATATCTACATATATCTTAGCTAAACACACACATAATGATAATATTGAATGTTGTGGCTTCATGATTTACTTTACCTTCCATGAATAGCTATACACAGGCATGTTTCATAAGATTAAGAGCAAAATGCTTCTTTATAAAAAATTTCTTTTATGTTTCTTTATTTTTGAGAAAGAGAGAGAGACAGAGTGCAAGCAGGGGAGGGGCAGAGAAAAAGGGAGACACAGAATCCAAAGCAGGCTCCAGGCTCTGAGCTGTCAGCACAGAGCCCGACGTGGGGCTCCAACTCACGAACCGTGAGATCATGACCTGAGCTGAAGTTGGACGCTTAACCGACTGAGCCACCCAGGTGCCCTCCATTATAGTTTTCTTTTTTTTTTTTATTTTTTTTCAACGTTTATTTATTTTTGGGACAGAGAGAGACAGAGCATGAACGGGGGAGGGGCAGAGAGAGAGGGAAACACAGAATCGGAAACAGGCTCCAGGCTCTGAGCCATCAGCCCAGAGCCTGACGCGGGGCTCGAACTCACGGACCGCGAGATTGTGACCTGGCTGAAGTCGGACGCTTAACCGACTGCGCCACCCAGGCGCCCCTCCATTATAGTTTTCTACTAATGTCTTGTGATGCCATGTAACATCTAACATTTATTTCAACCATACATGTGTGTGTATGCGAATCTGTCTCTCTCTTTCCGTAGAGATGGATAGCATAAGTGATAAATATTGAACAGCAAATTTAAACCTACATGTCATACACTGAGTATTTTTCCTTACACCAGGAGAGGAGGGGGTTACATTGTGGCCGTCACTAGTGTCATAAGGTATAGATTAAAGGATGATGGAGAGGTACAGAAGCAAAAAGTCCAGGGGATGTTATCTCCATAGGTGGGATTTAGTTTCTTAAAACTCCCAAGTTCTATCAGCCTTCTATTTTGATTTTCCACTTGCTGACTCTACCTTTGGATAACTCAATGGTAGAAAAGGGTATAATTATATCTGTATGATTTCCCCTTCTCAAATTTAACTGAAATCTCTATTATGTTGATATTTGGTTGCTAAGCTTCTAATTGAATGTTGTAGAAAAAAACTACAATGGCTGAATTTGTTGTTGATAAGAACGCAATGCTAACTAGCTGAATTAAATAAGTCAGAGTAGGTATTCAGTAAATGTGTATGTGTATGTCTGTGTGTGTATATATCAAGATTCTTCTTTCTTATTTACATGCCCAATGGAAATGGGTCTTGGGATAGCACAATTTAGTGTAAGTTGATATTGCCAATGCTGAATATTTTTTAAATGTTTTTAATTATTTTTTAAATTTTTAATATTTGTTTTGAGAGAGGGAGAGCACACACATAAGCAGGGGAGGGGCAGAGAGAGAAGGGGAGAGAGAGTCCCAAGCAGGCTCCACACCGTCAGTGCCGAGGGCGAGGCAGGGCTTGAACTCACAGAACCCTTAGATCATGACCTGAAAATCAAGAATCGGATGCTTAACTGGCTGAGCCACCCGGGGAACCCCTGAATATTTTTTAGCTACAATTTGTATATGACTTTTATTGAAGGAGACATTCTTTCCCTATTCTTTTGGTAGGAAGAAATGAGCACGGGGTGGGGGAGGTAAGGAGAGAAATACTTCAGTTTGTTACTGGAGGGATGGGAGGCAGGGACACGGGTTCAACACAAAGTTAACCTGCTCTCATTGCAGTTTTTTCTTGATACTTTTGTCACACTTGTCGATAACTTAGTCACGTTTCACCAGCTTTAGTCACCCTCAAACACACATGCACACGGGCACCCACACACCAAATTAAAAGCGTGGGGGGTCTTTTCAGTACAGATAAGGACTGTGATGCTCCTCAAGTCACAATTCTGAAAACACAGAATTACTTGGGACTCTACCTTCTAATTCCCTGCTCCCTCCTACCCTTCCTCTCCCCGGCAAAGAATTTGACAGAATTTACCTTTTTAGCATAGAGTCCCAGTAATGAATTTGGATTGCGACAATCACAAACATCTTTTTAGATGTGCTCAGGTAGTGAGAGTCTTGACCACTCTTTGTGAACAAGCTTTGACGTGACTGATAATCCGTTTTATCTTACCCTTTACAGCATCTCTTACCAACTTTCAAGCAGGATTTGGCCATTAGGCACCAACGCCAGGAAAAAGTTTTCATTCTTTCCTTCGAGAGCAAATGTGATTTCACACTAGGGGGCTTTTTTCATTATGGTCTGTAGTTTAGCAGATTGAGGACATTTAGGTGCTGTCCAGTATGTGGGATCTAGATGGGTGGACAGCCAAATAGTTTCCCTTCCAAAGAATTCTTTATATAAACTGTAGCTTTGTAGATTTGGTTCTAGCCGGGAACAATAGCCGAGGTAAGATAACTCGGCCTTTGCAGCCAGCGTGGAAAGCTGAATCAGTCTTGTTCTTCACATTAGGCAATACATGAAACCCACCTGGGATCTTGGGAAAGTCTGCTCAACACTCCCACCAGGCTCTGTTTTGTTTTTCTTCTCCCACCGCCAAACCTCTGTGAACTCCAAAGGATATTCAATCTTTCCAGTTTTCCCACCTGTAATGAAATATACAAGTGTAAGAGTCCCCTTAAAAGAACTCAGGTACTGTTGCTCGTCAACCATTAAGTTAAACCAGTTTGAAAGTTGGGTTAAACAGTCTCATCAGAGCAGGTCTCAGAACCACAAATCTGGAAGTTTTGGTTTTTTTTTTTTTGTTGTTGTTGTTTTTTTCCCCTCAGAGGTGGCATCCCATAGATTGGCTCTTGGATGTTGTCAAATATAAATCATCAAAGGAAAACAAGGAAAATAGCATGAGCTTGACAATGAATGTCCCGTAGGTTCATTTTATACCCACATATCAATACGACAGCCTTTTGTGGCAACGTTTCCATGACTGGTCCCAGACCATCCTTTCCCTGGCTGCACAGGCCTTGAGCCCTTATCCATGGAGCGATATGCCACACAATTACTGGAGTATAATTCCAATTGCATTGATGGTTATATTTAAGATTTTTTAATGTTTGTTTACTTATTTATTTAGAGAGAGAGAGAGAGAAGTGGGGGAGGGACACAGAGAGAGGGGGACACAGGATCCAAAGAGAGCTCCAAGCTGTCAGCACAGAGCCCAATGTAGGGCTCGAACTCACGAACCATGAGATCATGACCTGAGCCGAAGCCGGATGCTTAACCGACTGAGCCACCCAGGCGCCCTGCTTGTTATACTTTTAAGGGAAGTTGGAAATCAGAAATACAACCTGTGAGGCCAAGTTTATGTTCATACAGACTTCTAAAAGTGTAAGGTTTCAAGAATGGTTTTATAAGAATCATTAACTTTTTAAAAGGCACCAGTTTCCTTCTGTCATTAACGATATGCGTAAGAGTTTAATGTAATGCTACTTTTAATTATCACAGCCCTTTCTTTTAAATATCAAATTTCCCTCTCTAAACTGTCCCGCGTTCTCTTTAGAGTCTCGTCTGTCACTGTAAATGCCATCACTTTATTCCTCCTTTAGAGGCAGTGACAGGCTCACTCTTATCCCGAGCTTTATCTCTTTTTCCATCCTTTATTGTACTACAAAGATCCCTTTTTCATAGTTTACAGCTGTATCCGCTTTCCACACGTGGCACATGATTGCCTCGGTAAAGGTATTTTCTGTTTCAATCTTACATTTTCCCAAGGGAGAACAAAAGGTACGAGCTTTCTGGAGTTGGTTTCACTGAGAAAATTGTTTAGAATTGCCTCATTCCTCAGCAGATTAACGAATGCATACAATCCCGGCTTAAGTGCTATTGTACTGCACAATTTGTCCATTATACTTTGTCCTTTCCATTTAGAAAACCCCTCACCAATTAAAGTAATACAGCCTTCCAATACCTGCTCCCAATTAAATCTGAGCTGTATTACCTGCCCCGTTGCAGCTGGTCACAGATTCCTACCACTTACCCGCATTCATTAGGCCTGTTCATTATCAAGGGGATGGTGGCAGGAATTCAAGCCACTGCCTTTCTTTGAGGTCTCACCGAAATTATCAGCTTTCTACCCGGGGCCCCAATAAGGACGGGATTAAGTATAAGGAGGAGGAATTCATACAGTAGCAAACTTACATTGTTTCTCTTTTGCTCAGGTCCTCTCTACCTCGACACATCAAAAAGATACAGTACAGGTACAAAAGGACACTCGTCTTAATTAAAGGATCACTTTTCCCTCCTTTTCCAGCCCAAAGCGTACCCCCCAGCTTTGTTCCTCTGTCTTTACTGCCCTCTGCCTTCAAGTCCTTTCTTCCAGACCACAGTGAGAACCGGTAAAGAAAGGCTGTGAAAGTGACCAAGAAGCCCACTTACTGCGAGCTTTGTCATTTAAGAACAGGCTTTTCGAGCTTCAGGCTGGACTCCATTTTTGAGAAGTGTTATTTTTCTACTCGAGGCTTAAAGCAACCCTGAGAAAGGAGGCGGCTGTGGATGGATGGAAGGTCCCGGGAGCTGAGAGTTCATGACTAACGCGGCGTTACTGTGCAAGTGGGGGTCTCCCAGATACGTGTAACCGACTGGGTACAACAAACAAAATTCAACAACCCACACCCTTTACTTTCATTTTGAAGGAGGAAATACAGCTGTTCATCCCTTGGGAGCTCGATGAGTTCCGTCACGGTTACGGGTCAGAAAAGGAAGAGCGAGGAGGGGGCCGCCGGCCAGGGATGGAAACAGATCACACGTTAAAGAGAAGTACGTGAAACAGCACCCGAGAGACTGCACAGGCTAGCTGCCAGGGGCAGCAGAATTCAGGTCCTGAGACTAGTGGCAAAATAAGAAGTCATGAAGCGCGGACCAAGAAATGTCCCCTCGGGCGTGGAAGTCACCCCAAATCTGAGGGGTGACTCGGCCACGGGTGGCCCTTGGGGCCTGGAGGGGTTCACTTAGAGGCCCTAGGCTCCCATCATAGGAACATCCAGAGCAAATCCCACCCCTCTTATCTGGAGAGACAAGACACTGGCGCTGCACCAGGGCATCTCCCTTAAAAACATTCAAATGAGACGCTCTGCCCCTCCCTGCCTCTCTCTCTCTCTCTTTCTCAAAATAAATAAATAAATTTATTTTATTTTATTTTATTGTATTTTTAAGAGGGACGCCTGGGGGGCTCAGCTGATTAAGCGTCCCACTCTTGATCTCAGCTCAGGTCATGATCTCACGCATTGTGAGATTGAGCCTCGTGTCAGGCTCTGCACGGACAGCGTGGAGCCTGCTTGGGATTCTCTCTCTCTCTCTCTCTCTCTCTCTCTCTCTCTCTCCCTTTGTCTCTCTGTCCCCGCCTCCCTCAAAATAGATAAACAAATTAAAAAAAAAAAAAAAAACCTTTAAAAACGTTTCAATAAGAGATGGGATATATATCCTCTCCCGATTTCCTAAATGATCACTCATTCTTTCCTCAGTGACATTTGTAAAGGACTTCAGTGACCTCGTGCCTCTAATAAAGCAGCCACTGTGGGGAAATCCTGAACCTAGAGACACTCACAGAGGAGCAGATACACGTGGGTGGATAATCAGTGAAAATCCATCCTTAGCAATCTGGGGATCGACTTCACTATACGTCTTTATTGTATATGCACAAATCTTATCAATGAACAGCACCGTATGCATATCCATAGCTTTTTTTTTTTTTTTTTTTCTTAAGGGGGGAGGTTGTATATTAGTGTTTTCCTCTCAATTAACTTCTAGGCAATTTTCCCAGCTAAATGCATAACATCTTTGGCAAGAAGCCAAACAAAACCTTAAGACCCAACACTAAATTCTGCACTTATATAGGCAGCTTAGATTTTCACGCGGTGAACTGGAAGCATGCCAGCGACTCCCACTATAAACCCAGCAGTGGGAAAGCTATATATTTTTTTATCAAGAAACTCTACTTTAGATTTCCAAGACCACTTGAAAATTGCACTATTTTAATGTGCCTTTTAGACGAAATAAAAGAAAGATTTAACCTGCTATTAAATTAACCCAATTAGCTATTTATTCCATGTAACCTTACACTTTGGAGGATGTTAAATCAAATAAACTGGCAGCGAGTGATTTTTTTTTTTTTTAGTGAATTATGGAAATCACAAGATGTTTTCTAGACAATAATTTCTTATGTCTTTTTTCCCTATCCTTTTCGCCCTGACAAGATTATCAGAATACTTTGTTGTTTCAAATTTCCTTTTTTATATATGAAATGGAATTACCCAGGGTACAGTGCGGCTGAGGGGTCCAGGAGTAGTGACTGGGGGAATTAACAAGTAAAGGAAAGCTAATCAAATCAAAATTTACACAGCAGTCATTCCTTGGAAGGCTTGCCATCAATCCCTCAAACTTTGCCTTTTTGGTGTGCATTTATTTGTACATTCCATTCAACATATGTGTTCTTCCAATAATGTAGTACTTTTCAAAGACTAACTGCAATCAGGCTGCTTTGGATCTCAGTCAAGTTTTGTTGATGTTAAATTTAGAACCAAACTCTAGGAGTTGGAGTTCATGTCCAGTGGGATCTGAAAGTTGAGGTAAAAAACACTTTCGAGAACTTGTGTAGTGTCTGATAAACCTCTTTCAGCACTGAGAAGCTTTTGGAAAACAACATTTTGACGATTTAAGAGGCAGTGAACCAGAAACATATGGATTAAGTTTCCCCTGAAATACTCAGGGGTTTAAAAATTAAGGGGGAAATGCTTGGCCAAACAAATTTTGCTGAACCAAAAAAATGCACAAGACGGTCCAAGATAGTGTGCCAAACCGAAAGTACTGATGAACTCTTTCTTTAATATTAACCATTACTATTATTGTGTTTTTTTTTTTAATTTTTCATTTGACAAATCCAGAGTTATCAACACATCTGGAACGGGTTCAGAGAACAGCAGGTCACCTCAAAGTGACTTTGCAATTTCAAAAACAAATCATAAATCACAAGCAAGCAACATAGTGAATTTGTCTACATAAATTCGAGAGCCAGGATAGCTTGGCTACGTACTGGCACACAGTTTCACTCATGGCCAGAGAGCCCAGTGTCTGTGAATCTAGTCAGGCGCTTGCAAAGATGGTAGGGCTTTAGTTAGAAAGTGGAAACTAAGGCACCACTTATGCAATGGTCTACGGACTTTCAACCAGACAGGCACAAGACAGATGGTAGGCACCAGTGGAGAGTTTAATATAAAAATACGCAGAAAGATGATTCCCGAGGTCAGCTCACTAATAAACTTTGCCGCTTCCAGCCTTTGATACCTGCCTAAGAAGCTGTTAAGGAGATACCGATTCCCAACAGAATTCTTAATATTTCTTGGTTGTCGACAAATTCGAAGAATTGACACGGCAGCTACTCCAGCCTATTTGACCCTTAGTAACTTTTAGCAGCCACTGAAGACTCCCTTTGCACAAAGCCACAACAGAATAGCATGGCCAAACAGAAGGGTGAAAAAAACTATCTCGCCCGTCTTTTCTATTGTCTTTTTTCTATATTTGTCATCTGTTCCCTCAAATCATGGTTGGAAGAAGGGAGATTTAGGGCTATGTTTGGCAGATCTAACATGGGGAAAACCAGAATGAGCATAAACTCTGAAACTAAGGACGCTGGAAGGAAAGTACAAATAAAAGAGGCAGACAGGAAGGAAGGAGGGAAGGGAGGAAGGAGAAAGAAGGAAGCAAAAGAAAGAAAAGAAGGCAGGCACTCAGCATACATAAATACTAAAGAAAGGGAGACTATAGCCAATTTGATAAACACTTGCTATACATTTTATCACTTATAGCTCTTTGCCATTGGTTTATTTCAGGGTTTAAGTACCATTTTCCAAGCAAGTCAATTATAAGTGCACATGATATCATGGTGGTAGAGGTGATGGGAGTGGCGGTGATAAGATAGATCAGCATTTAGAAACTTTAAAACTCTCTCTAAGATAGAAGTGACAGTTTGATGTAGAAAAAAAAAAACTCTCTTTAAATATTTCGGAAGAGCCATAAGAGTCATTTGACATTTAAAAATACATTTAAAGATACAGCAGCAGTTAACTAGTTGACTATGGAGAACTGATATTTAAGAAAAAATGTATTCATGCTGCTGAAACATCACAAAATCCCTGCAAAACACTGAATGTATTTATAAAATTAACCGTACCCTCTGTGGTCTATTTTGCACAGGACTTTTGTGTCCACCGGGTATGGTGAGGAGGACAAAAGATCTTATAGTATTGATAGAATAGCAAATTGATTTCCGTTTGAAACGCTTGGAAAAGTGGAAGAGAGGTGATTTTGTTAGCGGATGAGTTTCGTAAATATGTATTAATGAGTCAATTGGCAATTGAGAAATAGCTTAACATATCTTTCTTTCTGTCTCTTAACTGGAAAAAAAATTTTATTTTCTTCCATAAGGGCAGTCTAGAAGATTGGGCATGATTCATATTGGAGCTTATTACCCCCTGAATTTGTGTCTATTTATATAAAAATTAGCATAATTTGACTTAAACTTCTATTACTTTGTAAAAGAGTTAGTTCACATATTTCTCACCACCAGCAGCACGAGGCTCTTAGAAAGAATTTTCTGCTGGGAAGGAGTCGTCTAGCTTGTGTTTCTACATAACTTCACTCCAACCTGTATAATCCAAAATTGCAGGGAAACAGGCTAGAAATATAACTGTATTCGCTCAAGTGTCTTTAGAAGGATGCTTTAAAATATCATTTATTAAAAAAAAAAATCCCCCTGGATTTTTAAGCGCACTGGCTTTGATTTAAAAGGCATTTTTTTAGAGCCCCTTGTCAAGCTTCTGTCGAAACCCGCTTGCCCACTGACAGCGGGGGCCATCCTCAGGAACTGAATGTGCCAACATCCCTGTAGGACAGCATGTGTGACAGGACACGGTGGCACGCACGCCTTTGTCCAGACCACAAATTGTAAGAAACCAGGAATTATCTTCATTAGGAATCAAAAGCGGTACAACACCAAACTGCATAACATAACATAAAACATAACGTCACGTCACGTCACGTCACGTCACGTCACGTCACGTCACCGCATAAAACCTGGAAGCTTTTCAAGTCTGGAATTAGTGTCAGGATCCCAGGTGGGGAGGTAATGTCAGAAAGCCAAAATCAGAAATTCTGATAAAGGTAAATGAAGGATGACAGGTAGTTCCCAAGTCCAGCCACAATCAGAAACCGGAGAGGGGGCGTTACCCAAACTTGAATCAGAATCCAAAGTCGAGGTCAACAGGCACATGAAGGGGGTAAGCCGGGAAGTCCACACAGGTCAGGACGTGAGGACGGCAGCCAGCCAACGATCAGCCCAGGGCTCTTCAGGCTTTGTGGAGAGAGAGAGCGAAAGGGAAGGCGAGGCTGGAGATAAAAGGCAGCCCGGAAACCAGGGCTGGGGGTGGGGTCAGCAGGTTACGGTGCCCTCATCAGTCAAGGTCCACACCTGGCAGCCAGGCCCCGGACCCTGGCAGGCTTCCGCTCAAGGGGAAAACCTGCTCCAGCGAATGGAGCGGCAAATCATAGAGGCCTGGAGACAGCTATCTGCGCGGCGATTTGCTTATTCCGAACCGAGTCATTAGTAAAAGGCTACTCGCTACGAGGAAACTGCTACTCGCTCCTCGGGGGAATCACTTATTTTTGCACAGTTACTTCCGAGAAGCCAAGACTTCCATGAACGCGAGAGGAGAGATACTGCAAAATGCGCATTATTTAAAGACCTAAGGTCTCCTGCCTTTGCACTGATCTTTCTGCTCCTTTATTGATTCGTGCCTCGGTGTCCAAACATAATCTTGTCTTTTTCCGCAGGGTTCAAAGCAGAGGAGATGTTATCTCATCGGTTTTCATCATTTCCATATGATTCGCCATCTGGTTCCTCCCTCTCGCCGCGGCGCACCTCCCCACGGCACCCGCCCGGCTTGTCGCACTCCCCAGCCACACCTGTGGCTTCTTCCCCGCCTCCGAGTCTGCACGTGTCCTTCTCCCGGCCCCTCTTCCCGGCCCCTCTTCCGCGCTCCTTTTCATGCAGTTCCTATTTGCAGAGACCAGGCCACACGTTTCATCTATGCTGGGGACTGACAGGATAGTGAGGTGACCTCCGGGGCCTGCCTCTTCCTATGGGCACTGAACTTGGTCAACCAAAACTCACTTCCGCCTTGCTTTGGGAAACCTGTTCTGTTTTCTCATCTTGAATTCACCACCCCTTGCTAAGGGTCACAACAAGGGGAATACACACACACACACACACACACACACATATATACACACATATATACACATATATAATATATGTATATATGTGTATATATATAATATACATTTATTTATTTATTTTTTTTTTTAAATTTTTTTTTTCAACATTTTATTTATTTTTGGGACAGAGAGAGACAGAGCATGAATGGGGGAGGGGCAGAGAGAGAGGGAGACACAGAATCGGAAACAGGCTCCAGGCTCTGAGCCATCAGCCCAGAGCCCGACGCGGGGCTCGAACTCACGGACCGCGAGATCGTGACCTGGCTGAAGTCGGACGCTTAACCGACTGCGCCACCCAGGCGCCCCTATAATATACATTTAAATAGAATTAAATATATGTATTATAATATATATTTATATATATGTATTATATATATGTATATATATGTACATGTATACATGTATATATGTATTATATATATGTATTATATGTATGTATATATGTATATATATAATACATATATATAAATATATATAATATATGTATAGATAACATACATTTAACACTGTTTCATCAGAGTCTGTATTTGAATTAGTTCTCTGCATGTCTCACCACTAGGGGCTAAATTGTACCCATCCTGTCTTATAGAGCGCTACACTGGCCCCAGAGTTTTTGTGCTTTGTAATTATTCATCTGCAGTATCTCTTCGTTAAAAGAATGGTTGAAGGGTAGAGGGACCGGAGGACAGGGAGGTGAATGGCTATATGGCTAATCTGGACACGTGTAGCTGAATATTGTGCCTTGTTTGTTCCTTGAATTCATGGTGCATTGTCTGTCACCGTTCAATACAATAACCACTTTGCTTCCCTGCCTCGGTCTGGAATTGATGACTTTTTGATTTAAGCAGCACCTTCTCATCAGACAACAAACTGGATCATTGCTCTGTGTATTTTGTCACCCAACTACTCCTTGTAAACATTACTGGCTACATAGTAATTTTCTGCTTGCCCCCTGAAGTTTTATATGGAATGATGGATGTTTGCTAATCTAACCATACAATATCAATGTCATAATTAACAAAGGTGTAACAGTCAAAGGAGGGCCTGAATTGTGGTTTGTTGTATAACTTTTAAAAAAATACATGTGTATAAAAAGGTCTATTAAGCATTTATGTGGAAAGACATAATAATGATTGATATTTATAATTAAATAGGTCTCCCATTTGCTTTGATTATACAAAGTTATTGAATATGAATTATCAATGTATGTAGCTTTAACTTTCCTTTAGAGATATTTCAAAATGAATATGTGACTATCTTTATATATTCAAAATTCATATATAGTTGATATTCATATTTTAGTAGATTCTATGTGGAAAATGGAAGTTTGCTCTATCATGTTTTGACAATTTAAAAAATTCATTTCTCCATCCAAAAAATCCTTGATACAGTAGACTGATTCTGGCACAGGTATCATAATTCAGAAATGTGTAAAAAAATGCTGAGAGAAAGGCATATCTAATATCACCGTCCTAACACATTTGATATAGATATAGTATCTCCAAGCTCATTATAGCAGACCCTATACTATAATTATATTACACACATTTTAAATTATCATTATAATTTAAGTCTGCAATTTTGTTTGGGGCTTAGATTTTCCATATTTGTTCTCACATGTGAATCATTTAAATTGTTGAAGTAGAATCTGTTTAGCTATTTTGAATTATATGAATGAAAGAAAAAATACTTTCTCTTCAAAGCAAATTAAGATATTTGGGGATTCAAGTGAGACTGTCTGAATTTATAAGCTTGAACATTTTGGAGTCAATATGAATTTAAAAATATTTCCTAATTTCCCTCAAACACAATTTAAAATTACAAATGAATTAAGTCTTTGATATCAGTCAGACAAAACGATCGGTTTTATGTAGTCATTTTAATTTTGCTATACCAAGAATATTGTAGCTAAAATTAACATCATAAATTATTAAATATATTTAGATTTTTTTTTTCAGTTACTGTACCATTTCGGTGTATATAAGAACATGATTTTTAAAAATTTTAATATTTGGCCATGACATCCAGAGATACAAATTGAGTAACTATTATTGTTCCATTCATGTTTGCTGTATAAATAGATAAAAATGCACAAGTCAAAATCTGCTAATCATTAATTTTCTCTGAACCGATTCAGTGTTAGTAGTAGCTGGAGTTTTAATTGGAGACCTGGATACCATCAGTCCAGGAGAGCCCGCATTTACGTATTTACACTCTGTGAAGCAACCTGGCAAAAATTCTGAATACAAGGAAAAGATTTAGGCAAAGGTTTTAAGGAGTGGAGACTTCTGTCATCTTCTCTGAAAATGACTTCAAGTAGAAGCTCTCAGACATTAAAAAAAAAAAAAAAAATCACTCAGTCCACGTCTACACTCACCTTATTTCGTGTTGTTAATTTCATAGTGCAATAATTCTCGTATGTTTTGTTTTGTTTTTTCCCTTAAACGTTTACGTTTGGAAGGCAGCACAGAGAGCCATAAGGGTCAGCCTGAATTCTCACTCTGAACGATGCAGGTCTCTCGAGTTGCAGGGGAAGTCAACACATTCAGATTTGCTCTCCTACGTTTATAAAACCACGGCCGCAGCGGCAACAAAGGGGCACTTCTGTATGAAGCCCCGCAGCCTCACAGAGGCAGCCGAACCTCTTAGCTTCTGGAGGTCTCCAGCACGCCCCCGGCTCACCTAGGCCGAGCAGAGGAGGCTGAAATCCTGCGATCTCTCCCCAGACCCTGGCCTGGGGCTCCACAGGAGCTGGGTGTGCAGCTGCAGTGGACGCCCGGGGGAGGGAAGGGGGAAGCAGAAGGAGACCAGAAAGGACTGTCGAGACAGGATCCTGACAGTTGGCGTCCTGTACTCTCTGTCTACTCTCTTCCTCTGTGTTAGGAAAGAAACTTTCTTACAAGAAAGACAACAGGGCGCATTTCTCTTTCCCCACCACTCCAAAAGAGCAAGCAGCCCGCAGAGGTTTCGTTGCCACTAATGAAAGAGGAGAGGATGTGCTCTCGTGAAAGCCCTAACACGAATGCCCCTTCGAAACCCTTCTCGCCCCCCCCCCCCCTCAAATCGGTAGATGGGCCGGGTACCAGCGGGCCAGCATCGGGTCTGGAAAGGTTTCATACACGGTGGGTCCTAATAGCGATTCGAAGGTAACCCGTGAAGCCCTGGATTTAGATTTAAAAGCAGAATTCTGAGGGTGAATCAAGTGGCCCCGATAGTTCCCCTGAAAGCGTGGCTAATTCCTGCGTGACACCCTCGCATGGAAGTCATATTGCTGTTCAAAATGTTAACTCCCTCCCTTCATTGGGAAATGGATTTTCGTCCTGTTCAGGGTCAGTCAAGTTGCCATTTTTTTCCCTCCCCTCAGTGTTGCATTTCAACTAAAAAACCGTCAAGCTTCTCTGGAGGCCTGGCCATTTACATAAATTCCTCTTTGCAGTCTTTTAGAAAGTAAAGAGTATTTGAGGGGACTGTTAATTTCTATCCGATTTTGGTTTCCACTGACCAAGCTTCCCATTGACACGCATTCCCTAATTTTCCATGTAGGATGTAAGGTCAAGTACGGTGTTCTAAAATGGTTTGGGGATTACAGGATTTATGAGCCATTGTCACCGACGTTCCAGTTGCTGTGTTTCAGCATTGCCACGCGAAGCAGGAAGTTTAACTTTTTAATTTCTTAATCGTAGTTTTGTAAACCCTTTGCACTTTCCTACGAGCCACGCTTCCTTGGTGCGACAGGAGTTGGCAATGCTTCGAATTTGGTTGATTGTTTCCGCGCGTTTTCAAGATACCTCAGGCATTAGTCAGTGCCTACGCCTAGAATGTGATAGTTGTCACTTAGGTTTTGTCAATGAAAACTTTGTGCCCGTGTAACGGCTACACACGACAAAATATTCATCGCAGTCAACAAGGAAGAATAATCAGCAGATTTAATACTGTAAGGTATACTTTATAGATGAAAGTCATTTGCGATTACAAACCCCTGCAAGTTATTTTTTTACTCGTGGTTGGTAAGGCCGAGTAATCTAAAGCAGATTTGGTCTGGGAAACTGGGAAACCAAAATTTTAATTTTCCTTAATTTTAAACACTCTCTATTTATATCTAAATACCAACTGGTCTAAAGCCAGACCACCTACACTTGAAGAAACCTGATTTGGTCGGTCGCTATCTGATTGGGCGAAAGTTCATCCCCTGAGCCCAGTGGTTATATCTGTGAAATGGGATAATAATACCTACCCCATAGCAGAGTCGTGAGGATTAAGGAAGATGTCAAGCCTTCAAACAGTACCTGGCACATGTTAGGCGCTCAGTAGACGTTAGCTATTAATATCACGTAGGTTTGTATTTGGTCTTCAGAGCGGTCAACACAGTTTAGCTATGATTTTCTTAGATTGGCACATAAAATAAGTGAATGTAACTGTAACTAAACCGACAAATAAGTTTGGATTCAGCCTTGCTTACAGGACAAGGGTGGAATTCTGGAACTTTCTCTGACCAAGGGATACACGTGGACAGACCATCAGTCTTTTCTTGGATGGCAATAGCAGTATAGGTTGATTTGAGAGATGTGTGCAGTTTGCTTTCAAAAGACTCTTTGGTGTGAATTTGGCTAATTCTGGAGTTATATATGTAAGAAGAAAACTATAAAATATTTTTAAAAATCAGTTTGTATTTATTGCAGAAAATACACTGCTTTTATAGTAATTGGATACCTGGTAGTCTCCAGGATATTAAAATTCAGAAAAAAAATAGTGTTTAAATAATTTATATCTTTATACTATTGGGAAAAAATACTATCAACACATTTATAATTCACATGGGATTTTCTTTTCCTCCCCCAACGAATAACTTCTGTAACTGGCATCTCCCATGGTCAAAATTAAGACTTGGGTTTTAATGGACAAAACTAGACAGAGGCAAATCTCTAAAACTAAGCAAGCTTGGAGGGAGAAGGAAAAATTAATAGAATCGCAGGAATCATTTTCTTTCTTCTACTGTCTTTTTTTTTGGTCGTTGTTACGATGTTACATGATTTCAAAGCAGAATATGTAGACTGATAAATTTCACAAAATGAATGCCTCATTGTAAGTTTCATCCCGAGTTGAGACAGGACGATTTTGACGTAGGAAAGCAAGAATCTTCGTGGTGTGCACAAAACAGAATGGACTCGGCCTGTTGGGTGTTTTGTCAGTCTGGTCAATTACAAAACGCTTCCAGAAGTATGTTGAAAGTGGGAATTCATCCCCTTCCCAAATGTTTTTGTGTGTGTGTGTGTGTGTGCTGAATTTAGGTTGTTTGAAAATGACTATCAAAGCCATGTCGAGGAAGACAAATATCAGATATCATCATCAACAAATATTTTCTAGAGTGCTGAATATCTATAGAGTGTAGGAGGTTATAAAAACAGATGGGGGATGTGATTCTTTCCCCTTGAAGCTGGTGTTCTTAAATTTGATAAATGAGAAGTCTGGGCATTGCATCCAGGAAACCTGAAGTTACTATGTAAACTTTGGTGTGTGAGCACATACGCACTTTTATGTGGGTGTGGAGCAAGGGTAGGGTAAATTCTGATAGTAGCAACCTTTTTGTTGTTGTTGGATCCTTAAATAGGGAAGAGGGGATTCGATTGCACTATAGATCAGTGGATTTTCTTTTTTTTTTTTTTTTATTTGCATAACACCTAAAAATTTTGGCCAATGGATGTACTCTCTAGCATATAATAGCGAAACAGGCAAAAGCTTGTTTTCATAGGTTTAAATATTTTCGAAGAATGCAAGTGCTGGTATGTTGTAAATATTGACATTTAAAAGTAAAACTGCTGCCCCACTTTTTAAAAACGTATTCGAGGGGCGCCTGGGTGGCTCAGACCGTTAAGCGTCCGACTTCAGCCAGGTCAAGATCTCGCGGTCCGTGAGTTCGAGCCCCGCGTGGGGCTCTGGGCTGATGGCTCAGAGCCTGGAGCCTGCTTCCGGTTCTGTGTCTCCCTCTCTCTCTGCCCTCCCCCGTTCATGCTCTGTCTCTCTCTGTCTCAAAAATAAATAAACGTTAAAAAAAAAAAAAAAACAAAAACGTATCCGATGAAATGTAAATGCCAGAAGGGCTTGGCTTGGACCATCATGCGTTTTAAAAATACATGCGCAGGGATGCCTGGGTGGCTCCCAGGGTGAGTGTCCAACTTCAGCTCAGGGGATGAGCTTACAGTCTGTGAGTTCACAAACCAGCCCCCCCCCCCCCACAATAATCTGGCTCACTGTTATCAGTGCCAGATCCGCTTTCCCCCTCTCTCTGCCCCTCCCCACACGTGCTTTCTCTCTCAAAAATAAATAAATATTTAAAAAAATGCATGCGCAAAAAAAATAAAAATTAAAATAAATACACGCCCTGGATGTTCTTTCACAGGCGGGAATTTTCTATTGTCCCTTTTGCTTCTTAAACTCAATTTCC
Organism: Leopardus geoffroyi; assembly: GCF_018350155.1. Taxonomy (NCBI): domain Eukaryota; kingdom Metazoa; phylum Chordata; class Mammalia; order Carnivora; family Felidae; genus Leopardus; species Leopardus geoffroyi. Next base: position 56,294,922 of record NC_059336.1, read on the forward strand.
ACTCCACTCTCACTAAATATTCTGATTTATCCTAATGTAGTATATATTTTTATGCTAGGAATATTTTTTTTAATTAATTAGTTAATTATTTGAAAGTAGCTTTACATCCACTGTGGGGCTTGAACTCATAACCCTGGGACAAGAGTCACATCCGGTACCAACTAAGCCAGCCAGGCACCCGTATGCTCAGAAATCTTTTATGATCTTGATATTCTGCCGCAAAAAAATGTATGTAATTAAACTTCTAAGAAGCATGTTCTGGTGTCTATAACAATTTATGTTTTATAATGTTTCCCTGGATGGGGTTATCATTACAACTCTATTTAGTACACCGTTGCTGAAAACAACATAAACATAGCATGAGATGGTAGCAAAAGCATCATGTTCTGCAGCTGAGTTGAAGTAGGCTGTGTTGCCTTCAGTGCTCTGTTTGTTTTGCTCTTGAAGGACTTCTCCCGTGAAGCAATGTCTTCTTTGACAGTAGTGCAGATGAGAGAAAAGCAAAATCCTTTAAAAAGTCACTATCACTTTTCTCTACCCTATAAGATGCCTGAATTCAAGAATTTCCAGGAGTCAGTCTTCACGCACAACAATGTTCTTGACCTTCTCTTTGATTGACACTCCAGAGTGATGTACCACACAACGGTGCTGGATGGGCAGGAAGTATGCTTGGTTTTGTAAAGCGAGGGAAGATGGGTTGTAATGAGAACATGCCATTCTTAAAGAAAAGAATGTGGGGGGGGGGTGCCTAGGTGTTTCAACTGGTTAAGCCAATGACTCTTGATTTTGGCTCAGGTCATGATCTCACAGTCATGAGATCTAGCCCTGCGTTGAGCTCTGTGTTCCGTGTAGAGCCTACTTAAGACTCTCTCTTCCTCTGCCCCTCCCCTGCTCCCGCATGGGTGTGTGTGTGTGTGTGTGTGTGTGTGTGTGTGCATGTGAGCGTGCCCACACCTACACATTCTCTCTCCCTTTCCCTCAAAACCAAAACAAAACAAAATGGAGGAAATTAGAAAATAATTTTATCTGAAGAAAGCCTTTAGAGCCTCCTACTAGTTTTAAGACAATAAGATAAGGGTTCTATTGAATTATACCTCCCTGTGTTTATAACCCCTTAGTGATATGCTGCTGCTGCTCTGCTCTTCCCATTGAACTCTGCATGTCCTTTGCGCGTGTTTAAACAATAGAAAGTCATGAAACTGACATTAACTCGAGTTCTAGTGTGGAGGTTTTACGAGTCCTTGCAGCTTCTGCTTGGACAGGTTTGTGAACCTCAATTCAGCACGCTGTGTGAAAGCTCAGTGTAGCCTAGTGACTGGAAGAAGGGCAGTCACACGAAGAAGAAGCAAATCACCTTGGCAGACAGCCCGCATCAACTGTCGGACATGGGAGTGAGGCCATCCTAGATCTGGAAGCCAAGCTGATCCCTCCAACTGAATGAAGGCAAAACAGACAGTGGAAATGTCCAGATTGCCCACCCACAGAATCATGAAGGCGTAATTCAGTATTGTTTTAGATAACTAAGATTTGGGATGGCTTGCTATGCCCCAGGAACTAACTGGTGCACCTGTGAACTTGTAAGGTACTCTCTAAAATTCAGATGTATTTTTAAATTGATAATCCCTCTCATAAAATGAAGTGGTTTTCTTTTCACAAATGAAAGCCAAGATGTTCCAGATTTTTGATTAAAAAAGACTTATGTCTTAGAAATGAAATGTAAAAAGAGCTTTTTAAAAATTACTAATATGAATTAATATGAACAGCTCAAACTAAGTTTTGAACACATGGAAACTCACCATACTATACGTGCATATGCACACACACCCATCCTATAAAGTCAATTAAAAATCAATTAGATTCAATTTAAAGTATTAAAGTCAGGTCAAATTTTCATGCGCATTAAAGAGTAGAATCTGGCTCATAATATGTACACAAGAATATTACAGGGAATAATCAAATGAGTTATTTTATTGTGTAAATAACATCGACCACTTCTAACAAAAATGACATTGATTTGGGAATTTGGGACACAACCACAACATCTGTAATAAAGTATTATTTTCCATCTTACACAGACAAAATCATAAAGTATTTCTTTTTGTCTAAACCACAATTCTTGTAGAGGTCTAAAAGGTTTTATGTAGTATATTAAAAAGCCAAAATAAAAACCAAATGATTGGGGAGAAGCATGAGCTAATTTGCAAAAATACAAAGTTAAAGTCCTTCTGTCCACTTTATGTCTAAATCAATTTTCAATTGCTTTAAATTTCAGTATTTTTTTTTTTGTGGACACTCTGGGATTAAGAAAATAAATCCCCTAAATAAATTCATCACACTATGCTGGACATACATGAAGCTATATGGCAGAGGGCAGTTCAGAACCATGCCTGTCCCCTAGAGGAAGACTATTTTGCTTCCGAGAAGACAGGATGTGATATTAGGAGTTAGTAAATGTGGACAATTTAGAGGATATATATTCTGAAATTAATAGAGTCACAGAACACTAGATCAGGAAAGACCTCGGAAATCTGTATTTTGACACACAAATGAAGGAAGTGGGACACAGAGGGTGCAATTACAATTAAGCAGCACGTAGCAATCTCTGTAGCCATGATTCAAACCCAGACCTGTTCATTTTCACCGGAAAGGGTTTTTGTTCAGAGGCACACGATTCCTTGTTGGAAATGCGTGGGGCCAGATAGTTTGGATTCTGGGTGTTTCAGGATATTAGCTGTGCATGTTCTATACTTCACAGCATCCCCAGTAGGAGGTGCGATGGGATCCCATAGACAAATATGTTAACATTTGTGCGACGAAAAAGCAATGCTATTCACACTAACTGGCATAAACAAAAATTTAAGAAGCTTCTCTCCGTTCAGGTTGGGTTCTGCTGCCTGACGAGTTTGTTGCCAAACTTATAAAGAAAAAAACCCAATCAAGCAAACAAACACACACACACACACACACACACACAAAAACAAGACACTTTTCTTTGGATTTTGGAACTCCACAAACAAGGGGTCTGGGGGCCCATATATTTCTTAATTAGAATTTTTCTTTTAATCCCTGGTCATAATGTTATCTTTTTAAAAATTTTATTATTTTTTTAAATTTATTAAATGTTTTATTTATCTTTGAGAGAGAGAGAGAGAGAGAGAGCATAAGCAAGGGAGGGGCAGAGAGGGAGGGAGACACCGAATTCGAAGCAGGTTTCAGGCTCTGAGCAATTAGCACAGAGCCTGACACAGGGCTCGAACCCATGAACTGCGAGATCAGCACCTGAGTGGAAGTCAGGCGCCTAACCGACTGAGCTACCCAGGTGCCCTTATCTTTTTATCACACACGGTTTCTGTATTATAGTTCAGCAGACAGAGGTGTGTGCGTGTGTGTGTGTGTGTGTGTGTGTGTTTAAAATTTCATTTAGTCGGTGATCTTTTCTGGTATCTCTTTATCTCCTCACAGTCTATGTCAATGGCTACGTATAAAGTTCTGAGTTAATGATTGAATTTTTGAGAGTTATATACAATTCCAGTTAAAATTGATGACATCATTTTTTTTCATATTCTTTTTATACTTTTTCTAAAACCCCCGATACTTTTAATACTCATTTGATTGTTACTGGTTTTTATGGGAGACATTACAAGTTCTCCAAACTGACTTATTCTCCTCTCTCTCTAGACCTATGGAAGTCTGGCTTCTCCACTTCTCGAAAGGGAGCACGGTCATATAACTAGCTTGGGTCAAGGATAGATGAAAGAAAGGTCGTGTGTCACTTCTGGGGGAAGCATTTGAAAGGCAAAGCATAATCTCTCGCGCTCACTTCCGCTGTTTCGGCAGGTTCCTGTGTCAAGATCACACAGTGGAGGGGCGCCTGGGTGGCACAGTCGGTTAAGCGTCCGACTTCAGCCAGGTCACGATCTCGCGGTCCGTGAGTTCGAGCCCCGCGTCGGGCTCTGGGCTGATGGCTCAGAGCCTGGAGCCTGTTTCCGATTCTGTGTCTCCCTCTCTCTCTGCCCCTCCCCCGTTCATGCTCTGTCTCTCTCTGTCCCAAAAATAAATGTTGAAAAAAAAAATTTTTAAAAAAAGATCACACAGTGGAGCCGCTACCAGTCTAGGTTCCCGAGTGACCTGATGGGGCAAACACTAGTCTTCTTCTCCGATTCCATCCTGTGCTGAACCTCTAACAGGACTGAAAGTTCGACGGCTGCATGAAGCTACTGAGATTTTTCAGCCTGTGGGGTTATTGCAGAATAATCCAGACTATTTGGCAGGAAAAAATAATTTCTCCACTGAATGGCTGCTTACCCATCCATCACTCTGACCCTGGGCTTTCTCTGTAAAGTTTCAAAATCTTGTAAGTCCATATTCGAGGGGTCGCTGGGGAGCTCAGTCATTTAAGCATCCCAACTCTTGATTTCGGCTCAGGTCATAATGTCACGGTTTGTAACATGGAGACTCATGTCCGGCTCTGCCCTGACAGTGTGCAGCCTGTTTGGGATTCTCTTTCTGCCTCTCTCTCCCTGTCCCTCCCTCCCCTCAATAAAACAATAAACTTAAAAAATCAATCCATATTCTAAATGCTAACCCCAAATAGAGTGTCTTGCTCATTGGGAGGAACGCATAAAATATCGATACAACGCCCTCAAATTCCCTGGTAAACCACACACAGTCTCACAGCATATGCCCCATTCTTTCAAGACTAAGGGGATGTGGTCATATTTACCTAACAGGTGGCATCATAGTTCCGCAAATATTGAGGGTTTAATGGCATATTTTTTCACTCCGGTTTTTACGATTGGTTGCAGCAGTTAATCAGGAGTTGTGATCTGCTCAAAATGAAGAACGATTCTGAAAAAGCTTAAGAGGCAAAGTATAATATGAGAAAAGCCACCTCTTGTACGTGAATTGGAAAGCAAGTTTATTGATATCCTAGAACAAAATCGGCATATCTAAAATCCAAAAATAGCCCAAATCCCCACGTTGAATTCTATGACTCACAGTTTAATCTAGGTATTATAAACTATTCAGGGGCTTAGAAGAATGAATATTTTAGTAAGAACTAGGTATTTTAGCAAAAGTCTTTTGCAGTCACTCTCCTGCATGAATTCCCCAACTGAAGCACCAAGAGTGGGTTGATTGTCTTCATGGCATGTGTGAGCACTAGATATCTAATGTCCCCAATGATCCTCGTACTTGAACTTCATGATTTCTAGTTATCACGTTTTTAAAAATATCTTTGGAGGGCTGCCTGGGTGGCTCAGTCAGCTGAGTATTTGAATCTTGATTTCAGCTCAGGTCATGATCCCAGGGTCATGGGATCAAGCCCTGCATTGGGCCCTGGCCTGGGCATGAAACTTGCTTGAGGATTTTTCTCTGTCTCTCTGTCTCTCTGTCTCTCTCTCTCTCTCTCCATGTGCCCCTCCCCCTTTTGCATGTGCCCTATCTTTCTATCAAATAAATAAACATTTAAAAGTAAAAAAAAAAAAGTATGAACATTTGGAAACCAGAGTAAGGGTTTATGTTTTGACTTGAGAGAGAATAAAATTGGAATGTTGGAAAATGCAGTGACGTTGCGTTGCAGTTTCAGTGGTGTGTGTGGCTATGGTGTGTGTTGGAGAGTTCAATGAGACAGAGAGAAAGAGAGACAGAGAGAGAGAAGAGAGAGAGACAGAGGATTAACAAAGATTCTTAAATTATTTTAATGGAAATTCAGATGTGTTTAAATTCAATTCTTGCCTTACATGGTGATCTTAAATGAAATTCTGTCACAAATGGCCTTTAAGGGGTGCCTGGGTGGCTCAGTCAGTTAAGTATCTGACTTTGGCTCAGGTCATGATCTTGTCGTCCATGAGTCTGAGCCCCATGTTGGGCTCTGTGCTGACAGCTCAGAGCCTGGAGCCTGTTTTGGATTCTGTGTCTCCCTCTCTCTCTGCCCCTCTCCTGCTCACACTCCGTCTCCCTCTGTCTCAAAACTAAATAAACATAAACAAAATTAAAAATTAAAAATATGGGTTTTAAATTCTCAATATTAATATGTGCAATGAGGAATCTAAAATGTAAAAGAATAGACTTATACATGGTGGCTGTTTTGAGTTATCATAGTAAAGAAGCTGGATTAATGGAAAAAGCTAAATTTTTCAGTCTCACAACTAAAGTTTAAAAATTTCAAAATTAAGCTTAAAATCACTTAATTACCATCTTTTTAATATAAGAAGCAAAATCCTTACAATTTGTGAAAGCAAGACTTATTTTAAAGTGTTATTAAAAGCATGTTTTACTTTTCAATCTGTTAAATGGGTATAAGTTCCTCTTACAGCTGATTGAGGATCAGTTGAAATAAAATCTGTGAAATGCTTTGCAATGAAAAATCGAGTGACAAATGTAAAACATGGTCTTAATTTTCTACTTTCCTTGGTGACAATTTTCATGTAACTCAATAGGTTTTCCACCTCAGTCTGCATTTTTATATACTTCATGTTAACTACAGACACATTCACTGTTTATACTTGTCAAAGTTCCGGTAGGCAAGCTGAGTTTCAACTCTCATCCTAGCTAAATGGACTTTATCAAAATGAGGTTTGTAGATATGACAATTTTACTGCTTTGCGCCACATCCTAACCTTGATTATTTCCAAGGAAACGTAAGTCTCTTTCAAGAAAACACATCATGTCCAATTTATCTACAAATTTAACTGACCACTTGTGTACAAGTATGGAAATACAATTTTAGTTACATATTTTTAAGAACTAGAATCCTTCAGTTACTGTGTGGTTTTTATTAATTGCTGTATACATCCTGTAAGACTTTTAAACAAAATCAACACTTTCTGCAGGCTGAAGAGACTATTTGTTGATTGCTATATTTTTGTATTATTTAAGCTGTCTTATGGATCCAAGATCCACATACACAAATACAGCTATGGTTTGCATGTTGGAAATATCACAAAGGGTCTCCGATAACGAATTAATCTGTGTATAATATTTTAAAGCTAGGCCCTTAAAGCACGTTGGCAAATGTTTATCAAAATTCTGATCGACAGCCAGCGTTTTATCTAAGAGGCTAAATCTATCTCAAATGCATTAGAGACCCCTTCATTCTGCGTATTACGTTTTTGGTTGTTGTTGTTTGTTTGTTTATTTGCCTCCTAAAATAGTTGCTTCCATCAAGTTCGTTTTGCTATTTCCTTAAATCTTACCTCCCCCTGCTGGCTGTGCAACATGGAACTTGTCTAGGTAGAGTAAAAACTAGTTGGCAAAGGTTGGAGACCTTTTAAAGGGTGGCTCATAAAAATAAATACCTGCATACGTGTGTATAAAAATATATGCACACGTGTATGCACACACACAAGGACATGAGGCTGTTCGGTAAATTAACGTGAATCCTACATTAGAAGTTTTCAGGGGATAATCAATAGACACAATCGTATTTGAAAGGGTGATATCATAGTTTTAATAAGAAAGACGCTCAAAATATATCCCACACTCATAGATACTAGAATAGTGAAGTGTGTGTACTTTAATTCGGTCCTAATTCTGGTTATAGTGTCACCTACCCGATAGGCACAGTGACTTATCAGGAATGCTGAGAACACAGACACTCAGAGTCCTATATGCCCATTCGTGGACGAGTAGGCCAAAGCCATTGATTATGCAGCAATAACTTGAATCGTTAGGTGGGACTTTTACCACCTTATAACGGCATCAGTGAGTTTACAGGAACTTTTGCCCATGTCCCACCTTTCTGAATTATAGAAGGGCCCTTCGTCTAGGATGTCTAATCTGCAATGCTGAAAATGCTTGCTAAATCAAACATACACGGAACCACAGGATGCATAATTTTCAGAACTGCGTCTACATGGTCTGCAATTTACATGAAATTGCTATGTTTTGGTTAAATGGCACCTTAGCTTCCAAGCAACACTCTTTCAATAGTTGTTTCTTTAATTATTATTTAATTTTGTGGTTATGACTGGTTTTCAGTTAAAGAGGGTACTACTGACAAATTCAATTAAATGAAAATAGAGGACTTAATGGTCCATGCTAATGCTTCATTTCATACATAATATTTTATCATTTTCTGTGCAAATTTGTAATGAGTGCTTGGTTTGTATTAATAAATGCTTACATTTAGGCCACATAAAGTACAGTAATTAAAATACTTTGCTAATAATATTTACTTATAAGTGCTCTAGAAACAATTAACCCATTGATTCCAATGACTTTTACTAAGCTAACTTCCAAGAATACAATTCTTTGGCATCAAAAGTATTATGTCAATGCTACTTTTAATAAAGTGCCCTGGGTGCTATTTTATTGTATTTTAATAGAGCATGTTATACATCTGCTGCTTTCTGGAACACAGATTTCATAGAATAATGGCAAACAAAAATTTAAACAAAACTACCATTTTTGGGGAATTTTGAACAAAGAACACATATGTTATAGATCTCCTTTCCAAATATTTAAACTGAGAAATGTAACTGTTTGTTGTCTTTTGCTCTTTAAAGTAAATGTTGCTCTATGGTATTTTTGCTTATAACCTATAACAGAAATCATCTGCAGACAATTTACATTCCTTCTCATCCTACAAGAAGATATGCTGCCTCCCCAAATGAATAGAAATCTTATTTACAAATACGTTGCAGAATATGCGTTACTCATAATTCAAAGAGATTACGGAGTTAAAATTTAAATATACATAGGCAAACTGTATAAACAAACATAAAAGAGAGACAATTTGATTTTATGTTGTAGAAAGTTGGAATCAAATTTGTGTAGGATTATCCAGTTTTCTAGTCCACGTGAGAAAGGAGCAGTTAAAGGACTTTTTAAATCCCACCTCCAGAAATGTGGTCAGTAATTGGCTTATCACTGCTTCAGGTTTTTGTGAAAGTGGCCATCTCCACTGGGGGCCAAACAAGGAAATCAGAGATATTCTAAAATAAAACAACGTTCTTTTTTAGTACTTCTTCTTACTGATGTTGAATCGATAACCTAAGAATAAAAAGAACCGAAACACCAACGGACACAAAGCATTAATATGACGTAAGTTAAGGAAAGTCAAAAGACGTCTTGGTGTATTCTCTTCTTTTAAGACCAACAATGAGAAAGTGAAAACCCCACAGAATTCTTCAGATTACTACAGCATCAGGCATTGGTTTTTAAAAAGACTTGAAGATTGGAGGCACCTGGCTGGCTCAGTCAGTTGAACATCTGACTGTGGCTCAGATCATGATCTTGAGGTTTGTGAGTTCGAGCCCCATGCCGGGCTCTGTCCTGATAGCTGGGAGCCTGGAGCTTACTTCGGGTTCTTTGTCTCCCTCTCTCTGCCCCTCCCATGCTCACGCTCTCTCTCTCTCTGTCTCTCAAAAATAAATAAACGTTAAAAAAATTAAAATACAAAATAATAGGGGCACCTGGGTGGCTCATTCGGTTGAGCGTCTGACTTCGGCTCAGGTCACGATCTCACGGTTCGTGGGTTCGAAGCCCCGCGTCAAGCTCTGTGCTGACAGCTCAGAGCCTGGAGCCTGCTTCGGATTCTGTGTCTCCCCCTCTCTCTCTGCCCCTCCCCTGTTCACACTCTGTCTCGCTCTCTCTCAAAAATAAGCATTTAAAAAAATAATAAAATAATAAAAATAATAATAATAATAAAAAAAAGACTTGAAGATCTAAGTCCATTAGAAAGAGCCTTTATTGTTAAGGGCAAGTGGGAAATGATAGCTGTAATTTTCATATCAAAATTCAAGGTATCCAATGATAAAGCTTCATTAGAAGCACGACTTCCAACAATTCCTTACAAAGAAAATACCACTTGGTTTTAACACGCAAAGTGGAACTATCATTATTTTAAAGGTGACAAAAACACAACTTGAGGTCAAACACGGAATAATAGGAAGGCCGAATTTGTAGCTCAGACGTACCCTGGCCCACCAGGGTCCTGTCTTAACTTGTCTCCAAGAACTGTATAGAAATAGAAGGATGCACATTTTTATTTAAGGTTGGTATTTTCAGTCACTTTGATAGGATCGACATATCTAGTGATTATATACATTCATATATATTCGTTTTTGTAATATACATATATCACATCCTCTAAGACAGAGTGGGGTGAAAATATTCCAGCGCACGTGGGCACGCATAGATAAGGCATGTTTGCTGGTTACAAGTGATAGATAAGCAGTTAGTTCCACCAACAGCCAAACAGGAAGAGGTGCGGGCGTCAGCCTGCTCCATGACGTCACCTGCACACCGTTTACACGAGTTCCTGGAAGAAGATAACTGGAAGTAATTTTAATCAATCACCATTTTCTACTAGGGTTTCGTTTCTCAGGACCACAGCCTTCCGCCGAGTAAATGACTAGATTTGAGATATCTGGGCAAAATAGTTCACCCACGTAAAAACAATTCAATTAAATATGTTCTATGGTTTACAAAATGAGGAAACTCCTTCCATTTTTGCTCCAGAAAATTCTGCACCTGGCTATTTTATTTTATTTTTTTATAATATCCAATACGGAGCGAACAGTTCGATCGTGCTTCTTTTTCGATCGTGCTTTGAAAATAGCTTCATCTGTAAAATATTTTTCTAATCCCTAAAAGAAATTTTATCTTGGAGAAGGGTGCTGTCAAAGCATTAATGGCTCAGCCGTGTGTCTTTCTGGAGCTCTGTTGGTACAACAAGATCTGATGCTGCCTCTTGCCTGGCAATCAGGACACTGGTGTTTCCATGCTCGGTTTTGCCTGCTTTTATTGAATGTGTGTCACCGTAGCTTCAGCAACTGTTGCTCAAAGCACGGGAGATGTGAAACTTTTCTGTCTGGTTGCCTTTGGAGAAGTGGATAAATATGCCAACTACGTTCCAGGACGTATCCTTGCAAATGCAGAGGGAACGAAAGGGCCTGTTCTACCTGGGGGGAGCGGATTACACGCACCACCTAACTGGACACGGGAAGACAGACCTTGCTCTCCCTTTGCTTCCCTTTTGAAATGGAGTTTGACAGCCCACTTATTGGCACGAGAAGCAAATTTCTTAAATGTGTATGTTTTTCAATGAATGAAAACGTGCCAGTCGGCTAGACGGTCAAACGTAAATCCAAGAGGGTCAAATTAAAAAACCTCCACCTGAGATTTGAATGCCACTTACATGAACTGAGAAAAAATATGTGTTAGCAATCTCAAAACACCCTCTTTGGGAAGCATTTGTGAGTAACAGCATTTTTTTCTTATGCATTTGCTTAAGAGATGCGGAAGGGACAGAATTCATGCGCACAAAACGCTGCTCTGCTCAATTTCATCCTTTAACCCCCCAAATCCTCCAGGCTTCTTCTCACACATGCCATTAAGATTTACCTATTGTGTTTCCTTTTCACGTCTTTCTACTCACTTTCTTTAAAGAGATGTGTTCCTTCACAGAACGGTGGCCGTGGATTTTTGCCTGTTTGTTTTCTTGTTTCTTGCACACTGCGACAGGAGAGTCCGTGATTATGCCAGAAGCCATGAGTGCTAATTCCTTTTTTGTTGGCCCGTAGCGGTAGAGCTGAGGTCGGTGATCAGGTCCTGAGGTCCTCATTTAAAAGTTACAGACTCAAGATCTGCTAGGCCTCTTTCTCATTTTAATATTTCATGACGTTCACACTAAGTGTTGTACTAAAGATACAGGACTGGCAAGTACTCATTCCTGATAAAATGTTGTGATGCAAGGAGATAGGTTTTAGCCACTGGATGATCTACTTATCCCCCTGCTGAAAAATATCAAATCAGCGCTTCCCTTGTAACACAAATTGCTAAGTAAAGCAATTTAGTTAGAAGCAAAATATATCATTAAAGAAAACACTCAGTCTTCAGAATAACTTGATCAGATATTTCATTGGCTGGGAAGTTAAATAGGCGCAAAATTAAACCATAACTCATCTTCTTTAAGATGCAGTGATATAGCTATAGAGAGGAGGTACTTCAATGTCAAAATAGTTTTGTTCTGTTTTCTTTGGAGAGACGGGCGAGATGAAGAAACTAAAATGAGGTAAACGAAGGAGGAAGAATCTCTCTCTCTCTCTCTAGGTAATGACGGGGCAAACGAGTTGATATTTGAAATATTTAGAATTTGTTGTGGTTGATTTTTGCTGCTACATTCATTTGACCAGGTTAACCAGCACAAATACATTTTAAATAGTGGAGCACCTGGAGCAAACAGTACGTGCAAGAAGGTCGAGAAGCTATCAGAAATAAATCATGGCTGGGGCGCCTGGGTGGCGCAGTCGGTTAAGCGTCCGACTTCAGCCAGGTCACGATCTCGCGGTCCGTGAGTTCGAGCCCCGCGTCGGGCTCTGGGCTGATGGCTCGGAGCCTGGAGCCTGTTTCCGATTCTGTGTCTCCCTCTCTCTCTGCCCCTCCCCCGTTCATGCTCTGTCTCTCTCTGTCCCAAAAAAATAAATAAACGTTGAGAAATAAATCATGGCTTTTGGGGGCAAGATCAGCTTGGTCGTGTCGAACAGGGAGTAGAGGAAGAAAATGCACACGAAGTGCTGTTGGAGGCAAAGAAAAAAAATGTTGATCTACTTAAATACGTTTCAAAAATACATTGCAATGCAAAACTCTAAACAGAACAGGTATACAGACAGCATTTGTAGCATGCCTGAATGAATGAATGAATGAATGAAAGACGTGAAAACCAGGGAGTACTTCCACAAGGGCAGAGACAGAGCCATGGGTCATGGCCTGGTTCTGGACAAAAGCCATGGTTAAAAAAAATAAGTAAGTAGAAAGAAAGAAAGAAAGAAAGAAAGAAAGAAAGAAAGAAAGGAGGGAGGAAGGAAAAGAAAAGAAAGAAAGAAAGAAAGAAAAAAAGAAAGGAGGGAGGGAGGGAGGGAGGAAAGGAAGGAAGGAAGGGAGGAAGGAAGGAAGGAAGGAAGGGAGGAAGGAAGGAAGGAAAGGAAGGAAGGAAGGAAGGAAGAAAGGAAGGAAGAAAAGAAGAAAAGAAAGGAAGGAACGGGAAGCGTTTTCAGATAATGCTCTACATATTGACAAAGTTTTTGTAAGCTCAACCATCTCCATTATGGTGCTTTCATCCAAAGGTGGTCTATAGTTTTCTTAGAACCTACTTAGGCTTTACTTAGAGATTTTGAGCAAATGCAATTTCTAATGGATGTTTTATGGTCAATTGTTAGTATTTTGCCCTAGCTTTCTGGTAGACTTTGCACGTTTGGAACAAATCCAGCGCATCATACCAGGGCAGTTGAAACATGTCTGTTCAGTCATGTCCATGTGCTAAAAATCCCCCAGAGAGCTCTACTGGGAGAGGATTAAAACTTGCCATCGCGCCAAATAACAAATCTTTGTTGGTTCTCTGCACTGTGCAGCGACGTTAGAGCTCATGTTACAGGTTAATTGCTTTCAGTGGTGGAGTAGCCTGAGTAAGGTTTTCCTTGGCTTAGCCGAGTGTTAATAAGGAAACCCACCGCAACGCGACCACCAATAGCAGGGGCAGAAGTCCGGCCGGCCAAGGTAGGGAATCGGCCAATGGGAAAGCGCCAGCACCCTGGTACCATCTAATATGCAGGGCCCAGAAGTATTTCACCCTAATGCGGTCTACTAACGCTCAGCAGCAGAGACCTCTTCCCGAGGACTTTGTGAGATCCAGGCAAACCATCCACCAAACGTTGTGTTTCCCGTGCAAAGTGGAAAAGCAAATGAATGCCGGTCATCCGCCAGAAATCCAGAGAATTTTGGTGGTGTCCACTCGCTCGGTTTCTGTAGCCTGGGACTAGCCTTGATTACTTCACTTCACATTTTCTTAAGTAAAAATAAGATTGCCCATCGCTGGAAATCGGGTACCAATTTTATCTACAGCATTTTTTTCCAGCCTGATTATAAACCCCTGAAAATCAGCATTCTTGGTATAATGGGACTACTGTGTATCTTTCACTAGCACAGCCTGAGCAGTACTAATTACCCATTCTGTACTTAGAAAATAGAAGGATAGAGCCTATATGCATTTACAGCACCCATGTTTGCAGAGGTAGCTAGCCGTCAGCATTTTCATTCTGTACGAAATGCCTGAGAAGATTTTAGAAATGGCAAAGCTGCCTCTTTAGCATCAATCTACATTGCAATTTTAGCAAACCAGCATTACTCAGAACGCCATACAGTATATCCCAGTGCACACAGTCAAAGTCCAATTTGAATCTGTGGGATGAATTAAAATACCATATACTAAAGAGCCGTTCAAAAATAGTAAACTACCGTAGCTACCAGCTGCAATCTTGTTTTTCTTGAAAACTCTTCTCCGTTTAAGTAAGATCAGCATATGGCTTATCCAAACTATACCTTTTAATAACTCCATAAAAGCTGACTTGTTGGAGCCTTGTAAGGCACAGGTAGGGAGAAGGGCTAATACATTTGCTTCTTACACCAGGGCCTCCCTAAATGCTAAACACCATGCCAGCCCCGAGACACATGATTATATATATATATATATATATATATCTGATCTTTTGCCTTTTCATCCCTCTGCAAGCCGTGCATCCTGCGTTTCTACTGCAGCGATTCTGCAGCCAGATAACAGACACAATAACAATTGTCAGAACCCGTGCTCGGCCGCTGACCACCTAGAAAGCAATGTTCTCTGCTGTGAGTCCTGCCCTGCGCACAGCCGGCTGCGGTTTCTGCATGGCTTGTGCCGGACAATGTGGTGCAATCAGTTTCAAAATGCCGTGTCAGTCAGCGCTCTGGCACATGTGCAAGCTCAAAGGGGGAAAGAAGACGCGACAAGGCCGTGGTCAGTGACTGGTGGCCAGGCTGGGTGAAGTGGGGTGGAAGGAGGCACTTTGGGGCGGTGGCATTCGGGTTTCCCAGGCTCCGACAACAAGCGACCCACGGAGAGCATTCCCTTTCTTGTCCCGAAGTCACCATCCCCTCCTGCCCTTTCTGCCCCCGCCCCTCCCCCTTCACCTCACCCCCACCGCGCCCGCCTTCGGGGAAAGAAAGAAACCCAAGTGCCACAAAAGGCCAAGGGTAGCTCAGTTTCAGACCCGAGGGCAACATGTGTTCAGCGAACAAGAGTGTAAGAAACACTGAATATAGCAGTTAATACTTCAGACCTACGATTTTCTGACTATAGCTTTCTTTTTAACCATGCATATTTATTGCCATTCAAAGAGATCGTGCTTGCATACCAGCAAATAGCTATTGAGAACACAGCAAATCTTAAACTGATTAAGGCACTGGAGTTTGCTAAAGATGTGGCATGCGAAGAATCATGAGAAAGCCATGGAATATTAAAAAAATATTAATAATGTCAGTTCTAATAATTCAATCTCAGATTTATTTTGGTAGAACCCTATTCCAAGTGGCGGACCCCGTCTTTTTTCTTCAGAATGAACAAAGATCATGGAACAGATTGTAACCTAGGTAAATTGCATGTCTGTTTACAATTGTATTTCACATATTCTATATATCATTTGCAAACTATTCCCCAAAGAAATATGTATCAAACTTTTGAAAAAAAAAAAAAAAGAAGATTCGATGACAATCTGTTTTCCTTTCATTTGGTTCAGATGCAGCAGATTTCATCTGCTGCTTCGTTCTTTGTCTGTAGTTTGAATATAGTGTCCTGTCCTGTTCGTCATTGTTTGCTTTTGTTCTCTCAGTTTTTACACTCATAAACTACGTTTCTTGAAATGATGTCACCACAATTAAGCAAAGCAAGAGAAAAGACCTTACAGAAGATTGGAGTTCACATATGCAGTGGAATCAGGAAATGCTGAACGTCTCACTTGAAGAAAAACAAAAAACAAATTGCGCCCCCCCCCCCGCCATATTCTTTTGCTTATAGGAATATGAAATTTGCCAGTTTTAAAGACTTGCCATTGCAAAGACGTCTTAGGTTATACTTTGAGGAAACGGTTAAGCGTTGTAGCATATTTATGAACATGTTTTCATAGTCTGCACTTTTGGGATGGGGAATTATTCCCTAGTAATTAATTGCTACAACCTGTTTTAACTGTCAAAACTCAAGATTAATCTTGCACGAGCAGTTTAACCACTACAAGAACCAATGGCAGCTGCTCAGGAGTATGACTCATAGAAAACACTCAGGAAGAGCAGAGATTCTGAACTACACACTAAATGGCTCTAACAGCTCAATTCTAGCATTACTCACAATGTATTAATAGGATCTTCTTACTCCTAACGTACCACTGGAATCAGACAAAAACACTCTTATTAAGAGGAGGGATTTCTATCCCACTACAAAGAAGGGCTCTTAGATCACACTAAACACTATTGTACCCTAAATATTTAATTATTGTTTGTACTGGAATTCAAACCTTTGGGGAAAAAACACATTTCTTAAATGTCTTCAAAAATAATTATGAGAAAAACAAATCAATACCGCTGTGTTAATTTGGCAAATAGACGTGTAATAAACATGTGCAATATAGCCAATCATTGTGATTAACTGCAAGCAAGCTTGGGCATAAAAGTTGACTTTGGCTTGGAAGCTAAATACACACATTTAGAAACAAATGGTAAGGATCACTGGTGAGGCACATTTACAGAGCTTGGGAAAAGAAGCAGTTACTCAGTGAAAATGCTTTTGGCAACTCTTGACCTTTGAGTTCCTAACTTAAAAGGACACACAAACAACACCAGTCTCCAGCAAGTTTTCCTTGATAACCTGCTGGAAAGGGGACAGAGTATCCTGAAGCCATTTGACATGCACAATTTAGCAATTATGTGGACAGAGGAGGAATGATTCTGTTAAACCACGGGGAATTGTTGGTGTTTACAGCCTTCACACATTCATAGAAAATCTACAATCTAACACGGCCTAATCAATATCAGAATGGATTCTCCTTCCCAGCAATGAATGGTATCGCACATTCCACAGAAAAAGCAAATTTGAAAGGTTTCATGTATTTGATTCCTTCTGAATGCCCCTCCCCTCAAAGAAAGAAAGAAATGAGGATGGGAGGCTATGTGGGAAGGGCATATTCACTGCTCTGTTTAAATGAGGAATAAAAATAATTGCAAGTCAAATTAATGTGGTGATTTTTTTTTTAATTCGGATTTTAAAAAGTAACATTTTTTCCAGGGGAAAAAGAACTAAGTTTCTTTAACTTTTCAACTAAAAGAAGTCATTCTTTGTTTACGTCACCCTTGATCTCGTAGCCATTTTTATTTATTTTTATTTAACTGTACGTGCAGAAGTTCGGATGCAAGACCGATAAGGCTACTGCTTTAAATCTTTCAGCCTAATTGGGGACTCTCCATTCATTTCCTCTCTGAATAGTTTAAAGCTGTTTCCTTTTGCTTGGCTGTCTTGATATGAAAATATATTATATTTGCATTTTTCTTTTTATCAGATAAATAGATAGAAAATCATTTTCTTCCCCTCTTAAAAAGTAAAATCATTTTCAAGCTTTCATATCCACATGAAAGTGCTGCTTGAACTTTCCCTCTCAAAGCTGAACTTTTAATGGGTTGTTCCCACAATTTCCTGCGCTCATCAATCAGATATCAATTGCAGCATGGCGGATCGGGTCCCCCTCCACCTCCATCATTCCCCACTGTTCAGGCACTGCCTGCCAAATGTTGTAGGAAGTGACTTGACTAGTGACAGCGGACCCGGCAGCACCCTCAGCGTGTGCTGGTGGGTCACGGCCATCCCCACGGAGAACCCAGAACAGCTGCTCTCTAAACACAGGGACTGAAGCGCCACCAGCTTGCAGAAGACCGTCTCTCACTGTGCAATTCAACCAGCTACCCACATCTATATCTGACTTCACGGTCTGCTCGAGGACACCTACATTGCACTTGTCATGCAGACTCTAGCTTTTGCTATTTTTTTTTCTTTTTAAAGGCGGGGGAGGGAGTCGAGCAATCAAAAATATGCCCATTAAAGAATGACTTGATGCCTTTGATAATCTAATTGAGGGTCTCTACATATGAAATGATCCCAGTGATAGAGGCAAAATCAAGAGATAAGGAAAGACCGGTTGGCATAGCAATTGGGTATTTGCTGCTCCAGGGATCCCAAAGTGCACTGCCTCTCTGATGTAGTCGTCAGGCAAGTGTGATTTTTCAGCATATGGGATATAGAAGGATAGGGCTCCCAGAACTAAGTCACACGAAATTGATATTCACCCACTGGGACCTAACTTTTGGAGAACTACCTGGCAAGGAAATTTATGTGAACATTCCTCACAACACAAATGATAATACAGTGGCTTTTGAACTATTTCCTTATTGTGCTTATCTCCAACAGATGTCTTTTTTGGTCATTGCATCTCTTGCACAGATATAGTAGCTGTAACCTTCTGCTTCAGAGGGATGAAGTATGACGAGTTTTCACATGCTGAGATGCTGAAGAGAAGTGTGTGTGCCTCTTGTTTGATTATTTAATGCCTTAGTGGCAAGAGACAACAAACGTGACACCTTTGATAGTGTTGCTTGTATGAATTAGGAATGCCGCATTTATATTATTGTATTTTTGTTATTAAACTATTGAAGTATCATACTTTGCAGAGTGAATGTCCGGTTCTATGTTAAACACGCACACTTATACACTCACACACACACGCACACGTGCGCGCACACACATGCACACACACACACACATACCCCACACACAGGGCCTATCATCTGGTAATAAACAAGGTCTTGCTGAATATAAAATTATGGGTGACAGTGTGACCAAGAAGGTTACCAGGTAGACAACTGGGGTGCAAATTTCTGATGCCTCTAGATCTTAGCTTTGTGACCTTCGGAAAGTCATCAAAGCTCTCTGAACCTCCGATCCCTTAAATTGAGATAAAATAAAACCACTTTGTAGGTTTGGGGAGAGGTTTAAATGAGATAAAACATAGGAAATACCTCTTACAATGACCGGCAGCACTATCTCCTTTACATCTTTGTTAAAAGTACAACATATTCCTTCCCCACCCCCACCCCCACTCCCCAAACACTTTCTCTTCCTCATTTTATTTTTCTCTGGAATATTCTTCATTCTTAAACACGCTCCATAACTTCCCTGTCTGCTTCTTTTATTGCCCGTCTTCCCCTCCCTAGAATATGATTTCATGAGGGCGGGTATTTTTTACTGTTCTGTTTATAACTCTATCCACATTACTAGAGCTTTGTAAGTATTTGTTGGTTGAGTGACTAAGTGAATACATACATTAATAATTTAATAAAAGGTTGGATGTATCGAAAATACCTGTCTGCCATCCCATGGAATTGCATGGAATACTTTGTCAGAGATTTATTGAAAAATATCTCTTTCCAGACCTTTTTGGCCAAATAGAATGCTTTCTTTCAAAAATACAACGTAAAGTTCTTATTTTTGAGCACGTGTCCTAAGGCACTGCAGATGCGAAGTCTAGCACGGAAATGAGCCTTTTGTCCACTGGAGAAAACACTTTGCTTATTGAAATTGGACAGTCAGGTGTAAGAGCCTGACTGTGCTGTCTTCTGACTCACCAGAATGGCTGGCCATCATGACCCCCAGCAAGGTGGCACCGAGACCCAGGATGCTGCAGTCCCAGTGACTGAGCCTAGAGCCACCTTCTAGTGTCTGGGATCCTGAAAACAAGCTATCTCACCTTTGGAGGGTGAGGTGAACCACTGGCACTTGGATTCCCTCATTTATAAGAATCGTGCACTGTGGGGCGCCTGGGTGGCGCAGTCGGTAAAGCGTCCGACTTCAGCCAGGTCACGATCTCGCGGTCCGTGAGTTCGAGCCCCGCGTCAGGCTCTGGGCCGATGGCTCAGAGCCTGGAGCCTGTTTCCGATTCTGTGTCTCCCTCTCTCTCTGCCCCTCCCCCGTTCATGCTCTGTCTCTCTCTGTCCCAAAAATAAACGTTGAAAAAAAAAATTAAAAAAAAAAAAAAAAAAAAAGAATCGTGCACTGAATCGATGCCCATTCTATTGCTACGATCACTCTCAGGAACTTTCGACATTTTATACCCTTTCAACCACATAAGCTAAGAATGGACCCTGGCAATTGTTTTGCAGTAGAGAAGGGTATGAAATCAACATGTTGTATGCCTAGAACTTACACGATGTTGTATGTCAATTACATCTCAATAGAGCCGGGGGGAAAAAATGGATCCCGCCTCATGTCTAATTCCATTCTATGGTGAACAGTGTCTTTTGGCAAGTTAATAGTACTTAGGGCTCACCTTTTGTAACTACCCTGAGTATTGGGAGGTCTGAGAGAGACTATCGGAAAATGGAAAGAGGGGACCGTGGCAGTGCCTGGGGCCCGTAGTCCCATCTTCTTCTTCTTCTCCTCCTTTTTGTTTTAGAAGCGCGTCTACAGATTTATTAAATCGGGAAAAGCAAGTGAAAAAAATTCCTCATTTTAAATGCATCCCTTAGCATCGACTCTTCTTAATGTAGACGAATGTAAAGTAAGCCCACACTGAAAGGCATCTGATCACAATAAAGAGAGGGAAGAAAACCCTTTTTCAGGGGAGAAGGTTATAACTTACATATGTTTAGAATTACCAAGAGACCTATTTGTCCTCCTAATGTACACGGAGAAGGGTTTGTGTCATTGCTGTGCACACCGCCTTGAACGAGTCCTCTGCTCTTTTGTGAAATATCCCTGTCACTTACCTTAAGTGGGAGTGTTAGCACCTTTGCCATCTCTCTAAAAATGGGGTTTGCTTCTTTCTGAGTTCAAAAAAAAAAAAAGATTGCTATAAAAGGGAGCATTAAGGAACTTAACAAAGTACTTTTTTAAAGGATCAGGCTAAGGAAGGCAATACTTCCTTAAAAGGTTTCGCTTCTTATTTCCCAACTTAACAGTATGACAGAACACCCGTGGAAAGGCTCAGAGGAGAAATATGTTGAAACTCAATTACCTGTGTTAGTGAACCACCTACAGATATTTAAAAATATTCTCTTCTCTCAGGTACCCAGTATGAACAAAGTGCTTTATTTGTGTCTCTCATGCCCCATTAACATAATGAAATGCTGTATGCCTTTTTTCACAGTAGGAAGAAAGGTCCAGAAGGGTGATAAAATATCCATGCTCACCGTAAGCTAGTGGACATCACCTTTAACTGCTTCCTCGCTGCTTAGCATGCGCGGAGTACCAAGCAGGCCTGGACGGCATCTCTATTTGTAGCTCCCAGGGAGCCTGAAGCCGACTCGAGTTTTGATCTGGACAAGAGCCCTTTGGTCCAATTGATTTTCTGAAACTTGTGAAATCAGCAGACTAGATTTACAACACCGGGAATTCTTTAAAGATTCAATTCTCTGCATACTTTCATTGGAAATAGAAAGGTTATAGGTATGAGTGCAGTCTCCCTGGATAAAGCCTCGTATTTTCGCCCGCAGACGTGGCCACTTTCACTTCACATTCTGGGGCAGGAGCGGGGGGCGGGGGGAGAATGTGGTCACATCAGAACGAATCTGTATACTGAATATTTAGACTTAAAAAAAAGTCATTCTTGGGGCTTCGGACACCAAATATTCATGGGGAGACATTCTACCACTTTTTTTTCCCCATTCATTTGTTCTAAAAATATTTTTGGAATGCCCGCTAGACACAGAAGCTTGTAGTTGGATAGTCTTGGTTCAACTGTTGATTTTTCAAAGATTCAGTGTTGACTGCTAATTCAATTTGTGTCCGTTCAACAAGTATTAATACAATAAATCTTGAGAGAAAGTGTGAGCGAATGAGTAAGTTCCTACCGTGACACAGACGAAATATGGAAACTTATTCTCTAAATTCTCCGCTGTTGCCCTTGTCATGATGGACAGAACCAGCTGACAGCCATGTGTAATAGCTCCCTCCAACCCCTCCTTCCCTTGCCAATCCATCCTGCCCATTCTCTTCTTCTAGCACATTCTTGATCAAAATTCTTCAGCAGCTCTCCACTGCCTGCTCACAAAATCAAGTTCAATTCTTAACCTTTACCCTCTAAGCAGCTCCACAATCTGATCCCTCTGTTCCTGTGTCCTTAACAACCCCTGCCTATTCAGCCCCAGTCATTCCCACCTTGGCACTGAACTTGTCTGGTCATCGGCTGCTTCCATGCTTCTTTGGCCTGATGCCTCTAAATACCTGCTTCAGTCTCACCTTCACACCCCATTCAAGCCCCCATCCTCCACCAAGGCTTTTGAGAACAATCCTAGCTGGAACAGGCTTCATCTTCTATCCTTTCTGTGCTCTGAGAGTTTTGATGTAACACTCATTCCATTCTCAATTTGGACATTTCTTTTGTATTTGTTACTGCCCTTTCTCTACAAATAAATTCTAATATTGTGGAAAGCAAGGGATAGGTCTTTTTTTTCCCCAAAAGAGTGAGAGAGAGAATGGGAGAGAGAGAGAGAGAGAGAGAGAGAGAGAGAGAATCATAAGTAGGCTCCATGCTGAACACAGAGCCCGACACGGGGCTTGAACTCACCACCATGAGATCATGACTTAAGCTGAAATCAAGAGTCATATGCTTAACTGACTGAGCCACCCAGGTGCCCCAGGTCTTAATTTTGTACATGTATTTGCAGCCTATTCCTCTCCTGCATCCATAGACTGAAGACATGGACGAAGCTCATTTCAAGATGAAAAACGAAACAGTCAATTGACACATAAACAAATAATTCAAAACGCCGAATGCTTCTGTTGCTTACAAATTGATTTCTCACGATACTTAGTCATTTGCTTTACTAATAAAAATGCCTTATTTATTAATCCATTTGATTGTTACAGCACCTCCATTAGACAAATGTCCAGCATCAGAGAAACCAAACAAATAAATAAGTTAAATGAAATCTCCAAAGAACACAGTAAAAAGTCTCCATGAAATAGCTGAAAGTTTGATGGCCCTTTAGTTGATTGCTCAAATAGCCGTGTCTTATAGACTTGAAGTTAAAATATGGTGCATGTGTGTGCATGTGGGAGGAAGAGAAGGATGTGCACTCTTGTGTTGATGGAGAAGCTAGAAGCATGGAGAATAAAACAATGCAGCCTGAAAGCTGCAGACCAGCAGGCGATGATATAGATGGACAAGTGCTGTCCTTGTAATTTAGACCATCTAAGTGTTGGGAAGGAGCTACATGCAAACTGGTATTTTATACTGAGGAGCCTGACTGAGCAGAGGTTATGGGCTATGTCACGGGGCTTTAGGCTCAATGTGCAGGAAAGCACTCTAGAATTCAGGCAGGGAGCCAAAATAAAGGGAAGAACATAACATATGAGGCGTAGTAGACTAATTCCAAGAGCAGGGAAGTGTTTCAATAGTCCAGGTCAAAAGTCTATTTCAAGACAGTGCAAGAAGAAATAAAGTGAAAGAGAAAACCAGAACAAAAACAAAATAGTCCATAAGAGAAAGGGGAGCATTTGATAACCAAAACGATTTGCCAAATACAATGCCAAAGGGAACACACGCTTAAATTAAATAACCAATTGATCGATCAGAATCTTAAACCATTTAGTATTCATTTATTTGGAAAAGCTCAGCCTAGTGGTGCAAACAACGCATGATTGTCACTTACAACACTGTGTTTGTTAGACTTGTTTATAACATTCTCCAGGAACATAGACAGGGAGACGATAATTCTCCCTGAGGATTTAAGGACTGCTTCATACACATATCAACTTGATTTCTGTATCCATAAATGGACGGAAGGTTTTTTTTTTTAATTATTTATTTTTGAGAGAGAGACAGAGACAGAGTGTGAGATGGGGAGGAACAGAGAAAGAGGGAGACACAGACTCCGAAGCAGGCTCCAGGCTGAGCTGTCAGCACAGAGCTGACACGAGGCTCCAACCCACTAACTGTGAGATCATGACCTGAGCCGAAGTCAGACACTTAACCAACTGAGCCACCCAAGCTCCCCATAAATGGACAGAAGGTGATTAATGAATTTATGCTCAAAGGCCTTGTGAGCAAGAGTCCAGGACAACCCAGAAAAACACTGCCTGACAGAAATATAATGCAAGCTGTGTGTATAACTTTATATTTTTAAGGAAACATACCAAAAAAGAAAAATACAGCTGGAGTTAATTTCACCATTTTAACATACAATCTATATGAAACAATATTAATGATCTCTTTACATCATTTTTGAGACGCACTACAAAGTCTTTGAAATTCCAAGTGGCGTTTTCACTTACAATACACTTCAGTTCAGACTAGCCATATTTAAAGGGCTCATGGCCATATGTGGGCAGGGGCTGTTGGCTGTTATATTGGACAACACATTTCTGGAAGATAGCAAGAGATCAGATAAGACTGGAGCTTAATTCTGAGTCTTGGCAGGAAATAATGATGTTGAAAGGCCTCCCTTCCATGTCACGGATTTTTAATTTTGTCTTTTGGGCCACTAAGGAGCCTGAGTGTGTGTGCATGTGTGTTTGTGTGTGCGATTACCAGGGGCGAGGGGGTGACATGAAAAGTTTATACAGCGAAAAACTAAGTTTGGCTAAAGCTCTCACATAAATTGACATCGACCCTGGTCCAGACAAACCATGGGAAATGAAAAAGGTCAAAAGGTTTTGCACACGTACAAACGTGTGCAATGTAGATAGGTGGGCTGTTTGCACAACAGCGAAGATCAGGGACAAAATCTTAACTAGATAGTAACATTGTTATCTCATGTAATGAGAATTTTGAAAGCTAAAAAAGAATCCTAGGGGAAAAAGAACATGAGAAGAAACTTGGGAAGATGGGCAGCGACTGGGGTCAGACCTATGGATGGGAATGAAAAAGAGAAATTGACCTAAGCTTGCCAGATAAACATAGGATGCCCAGTTAAATTGGGACTTTATATAAAAGTCAGTTTTAGAGGGATATAAGTATGTTTCAAATATCGCATAATTATACTAAAACTATATCGGTGGTTTGTCTGACATTCACAACTCTTTAATACTCAGGCAAAATCATGAAAGCTGGGATTAGAGGTTCATATTAAAAAATCCATGAAGAGAATTTCTTAATCAGTTCATGTACATTATCACATTTAATTTTAAAGCAGCATTAGGTAGTAATCCCTTTGTATTATCATCCCTAATTTCAAGATGAGGGAAACTAGTTCTTAATTTAGGTAACATGTCAGAGGTCACATAGCTAGTAAATGACAAAGCCAGTACCTGAATCTAGGTGTTTTTCTACCATAAAAATGTTTATTCCAGGGATAAATAATAGTGCCAAAGATGGGTTAGAAGTTTGCGAGGGGCATAGAAGTTGATGATATCTGAGCTCCTTTCTGACTCAAAGATTCAGAATCCACTTCCGGCAAAGATGTACTGGATCCCAGCTAAGAGCAGCCCAACCCTTCTGCCGAGAAGAACTAGAAAATCTGGACAAAATGTGGAACCAGTGAGCTACTCAGGAAGCCAATACTTGATGAGCCAAGATCTTGGAAATGGAAATCCATTAAAGTGAGGCCACACTGGCTCTGCTGTTTCACTGCAGGTATTTGCTTCTTAGGCAAGGTGAGCTGAGAGACCGCCTTTAAGATTAGCAGCTAAGAAGCTGAGATGCTGAGCAAAGCTTCAAGTGGTCCCATGGAATTGAGAAAATAATATATATTTAGATCTATCGTTGTGGTCAAGATTGACAAATCAGGGGGTGCCTGGGTGGCTCAGTCTGTTAAGCATCCCATTTCGGCTCAGATCATGATCTTGTGGTTCATGGGTTGGAGCCCCACATCACGCTCTGTGCTGACAGCTGAGACTCAAGCCTATTTCAGAGTCTGTGTCTTTCTCTCTGCCTTTCCACCACTCTCACTCTGTCTCTCTCGCTCTCAGGGAAATAAATCAAACATTAAAAAAATTAAAGAAAAAGAGGTTGACAAATCAAGATTCTAGAGAGACAAAGGGGCGACATTCTATGTTGCTTTCTCTTTCAAAACATTTGCCTATTTCTAAGTGATGACCAAGTGAGAAGAAAATGACCAGAGCTATTGGCAGTCTCACAGTGCTCAGGAGACAAAATTTGGAGTCTACGAGAAGCCAAGAGGAATATATTGAAGAACAACCCAGACTTTTACTTGGAAAACCTGAAAGGCTATACCTTAGATGTAAGGTTGGCTTGAAAATGAACCAGCACTCACTAAATTCAGTGTCAAATCAGATCAATTCCAAACCAGACTGAAGTAAAAAAAAATTACACTAATAGCTTCCAAAAGCAAAAATAAATGATCTTGGGGGAAAGAACCTTCATCCCAAGCCTCAACCATATTTAATATCACATTTTCCAACAAAATTTTACCAAAAATCTTTGGACAGACCAGTAAATGAGACCAAAATAAAGACAAAAAAGGAACAATAAAAGAAGATCCACAGATGATCAAGATATTGGTGTTATTAAGCACACACAATAAAAAACTGTGATTAATATGATAAAATATATGACAAAATGGAAAAAGTCCAAAGGGAAATTGAACTCATATGAAGAATCAAATGTCAGTTCTAGAAAAAATTAATGAAAAACAATGCTATTGACATGATATTGATAGTAGGTAAAACACTGGTGAAATGAAGAAATATTAAGTAGACAGAGATTATTAGAGGATATCAGATTGAAACGCAGAGAGGAAAACCTACAAGGAATATTGCAATTAGGATAAGAAATGTGTAGAGCATGAAAATATACATGTAACTTGAATCACGGAAGAAAAGGAGAGGCGAAATTTGACAGAGTAAGATTTAAGAGATGGCCTTTGAGAATTTTTCAAAATCAAATAACTTAATAATTGTTCTAGAAGCAGTATAAATCCTAAACAGGATTATAAAAAAATACAAATCCAGTAAAACTTGCTGAACCCCAAATAAATATTAGAAGTACACAGAAGAGGAAAAAGGGAGAAAGATCACCTTCAAAAGAGCAACAATAAGACTAAAAGCTAACTTATAAACTCAAAAATTGAATCTATGATTAAAGGTTTTAAAAAATGTACTTTTATCAGAATTCTATAGCCAGCAAAAACAGCCTTAAAACTGAAAATGAAGGAGAATCTGGGTGGCTGAGTCAGGTGAGCATTCAACTTTTGATTTCTGCTCAGCTTATGAGGTTCTTGGATGGAGCCCCAGGTCCAAACCATGCTCGGCATGGAGGCTGCTTATGTTTCTCTCTCTCTGTCTGTTTCTCTCTCTCTCTCTTTCTCTCTCTCTCTCTCCCTGCCCCCCCATCTCCTCCCCTGCCCACATGCACTTTCTCTCTCTCTCTCTCTCTCTGTAAAAAATACAAATAAAAGTAAATAAAAAAATAAAGGTGAAATTAAATCATTATCAGAAAAAGGATTTTTTTTTTAAGCTGGTAGACTTGAACAAAAAGACCAAAAATGCTCAAAAAAAATCTGCGGACCGAACACAAATGATCTCAGATGATTATGTGGAAATGCAAGAAGTCATAAGGGTAAAAACTGGTGGTAAATCTAAATGCATATTTGCTATAAACATAATTATAATGTCTTCTGTGGTTTAATATTCATATACAATTAAAATAACTAATTAAAAATGGCAGGAAGGGATAAATTGCCATAATGTGTGTTCAAGTCTGTGAAATTGGAAAATTTTGGTTTAAGATAGACTGTAATATTTCTTTTTTTAGGCTTTTTAATGTTTACTTATTTTTGAGAGAGAGAGAGAGAGAGAGAGCACGTGGGGGAGGGGCAGAGAGAGAGGGAGACACAGAATCTGAGGCAGGGTCAAAGCTCTGAGCTGTGAGCAAAGAGCCCGACGTGGGACTTGAACTCGCCAATGGTGAGATCATGACCTGAGCTGAAGTCAGAGGCTTAACTGAATGAGCCACTCAGGCACCCCTTTAATATTTCTAAGATAAATTATTATGTATTTAGGAAAACTAAGACATCATAATAAGGATCTGTGCAATTAACAGCTTATAGAAAAAGATAAAAGAATGACAAAAAATAAATACCATATTAGTTATGACAAGAACAGACAATAAGAGATATTCTGATTGGGGAGGAAGAAATAAACCTATCTTAGTTTATGGGTGAAAGAATCAACCAAAAAAAAAAAAAAAAACCTCCTGGAATTAATAAGAGGTTATAGCAAGTTTGCAGGACACAAAGTTAATGCAGGAGAGTCAATCAGTTTCCTATATATTTGCAATGAAAAAATAGAATTTGTTATTAAAAATACATTTCCAGTGTGCCTGAGTGGCTCAGTACGTTGAGCGTCTGATTTTGGTTCAGGTCATGATCTCACAGTTCATGGGTCTGAGCCCTGCATCGGGCTCTTTGCTGACAGCTCAGAGCCTGGAACCTGCCTAGGATTCTATGTCCTCCTCTCTCTCTGCCCCTCCCTTGCTCTCTCTCTCTCTCTCTCTCTCAAAAATAAATAAACCATTTAAAAAATTTAAAAAAGTACATTGCCATTTCAATAGCCAGATTATGGAAAGAGACGCAGTGTCCATCGACTGATTAATGAATAAAGAATGTGTGGTATGTATATACAGCATCCACACACACACACACACACACACACACACACACACATATATACAGTATACACAATAGACTATTACTCAGCCAAAAAAAAAAAAAAAAAAAAAAAAAAAAAGAATGAAATCTTGTCATTTGCAATGATGTGGATGGAGCTAGGGAGTATTATGCTAAGTGAAATAGATCAGTCAGAAAAATTTAAATGCCAAATGGTTTCACTCATATCTGGAATTTAAGAAACAAAACAAACGAACATGGGGGAAAAGAGACAGAGAGAGAAACCATTAAACAGACTCCTCGCTATAGAGAACAAGCTGTTGTCTCCTGGAGGAGAGGTGGGCAGGGGGATGGGTTACATGGGTGATGGGGATTAAGGAATACACTTGTGATGAACACTGGGTATTGTATGTAACTGATGAATCACTGAATTCTGCACTTGAAACTAATACTACACTGTCTGCTAACTAACTGGAATTTAAATAAAAACTTAAAACTACAAAAACAACAACATTGCCATTTATATTAGCACATTACATTGAGAAAATGAAATAATTAAGTATCAGCCTAACAAGATACATACACAAACTGTACATGAAAGTCTACAAAACTCTAAAAGAAATGAAAAAAGACTTAAATAAATGGATAGAGAGTCCAAGCTCATGACAAAGAACACTCAATACTGTTAAATGTTGGTTATTCCCAAATTGACCTATAGATGTAATACAATCCCAAACAAAACTCCAGTTAGTTATTTTTTGGCTATCCCCAAATATATTCTAGTGTTTATATGGGAAGGCATAAGACCCCAAATAGCCAGCTCAATATTGAAGAAGAACCAAGTTGGAAGACTCATACGACCTAACCTCAACACTTACTACAAGCTGCAGTAATCAAGACAATGTGGTATTGGCGAAGGACTAGACAAATAGATCACTGGTGGACCAGCGTAGTGACAGAATTAGACCTGCGTATACACGGCCGACTGATTTTAGACAAAGGAGCACGAGAATACAAAGGAGATAAGATAGTCTTTTCTACAAATGGTGCTGGAACAACTGAACGTGCATCCACCAAAAAAATAAAAGTAAAAAAGCATCTGGACACAGACGTTACACTTTCACAAAGTTAATTCAAAGTGGTAACAGACCTCCATGTAAAATGCATAACTGCGAAACTCCTAGGGAATAACAGAGGAGAAAATCTGGAGGACCTTGGGTATGGTGATGACTTTTTAGGTACAATATCAAAGTCACAATCCATTAAATAAATAATTTATAAGCTGGACTTCATTAAAATTAAAAACTTGGGATCTGCAAAAGACAATGTCAAGAGGAAAAAAAACCAACAAGACACAGACTGGGAGAAAATATTTGCCAAATACACATCTGATAAAGGATCGCTATCCAAAATATTCCAAGAATTCTTAAAAAGTCAACAGTAAGAAAAACGCGGAACTTGACTAAATCATGGATGAAAGACCTTAACAGACCCCTCCACTGAAGAACAGATAGAGATGGCATTCAATATCATATCTCATTAGAGAATTACAAATAAAAATAATAATGAGACGCACTGCAAGCGCCAAATTCTGGTGGGGGTGTGAAGCAACAGGAATTTTTTTTCATTTCTAGTAGGAATACAAATTGTATTCCAAATACGAATATGCCTCTGGAAAAGGCATACCTGTGGAGATGGTAAAAAGATCAGTGACTGCCAGGGGGTGGGGGATGAATGAGTAGCCAGAGCGCAGAGGATTTTTAAGACCGTGAAACTGTTCTGTATAAAAAACAAAATGGTGGATACATTTCCCAACCCATGTACAGCACCAAACGTGACCCAAATGTAAACAACGGCTTTCGGATGATAATGATGTGTCAATGTGGCTTGCCAATTGTGACATACAATCCACTCTGGTGGGAAATATTGATAAAGAGGAGGCGATGGATGTGCGGGGGCAGAGGGTGTATGGGGACGCTCTGTACCTTTCTCTCAATTTTGTTGTGAGACTACACCTGTTCAAAAACATAAAGTCTATTCAAAAGAAGAGAGAGAAAGAGAAGAGAGGAATCAAGAAAGAGACTCGACTCGAGAAAACAAACTGATGGCTACTAGAGGGGAGGTGGGTGGGTGGGGGGTGTCTGGGAAATAAGTGAAAGGGATTAAGAATACACTTATCACGAGGAGGACTGAGTAATGTATAGAATTGGTAAATCACTGTGCCTTACACCTGAAACTAATATAACACTGTTTACTCTACTGAAATCAAAATTAAAAAATTTTTTTTAACGTTTATTTATTTTTGAGACAGAGAGAGACAGAGCATGAACGGGGGAGGGGCAGAGAGAGAGGGAGACACAGAATCGGAAGCAGGCTCCAGGCTCTGAGCCATCAGCCCAGAGCCCGACGCGGGGCTCGAACTCACGGACCGCGAGATCGTGACCTGAGCTGAAGTCGGACGCTTAACCGACTGCGCCACCCAGGCGCCCCATACTGAAATCAAAATTAAAAAAAAACACCTTAAAAAAGGCTATTAAGGGAAATAAATGCATGATTAAATCTTAAAAAGGCAGGAAAGAGAGAAAAAGAAACGACGAAACAAATGTAAAATTAATGGTAAAATAGTAGACTCATACTGAAACGTGCAAACAATTCAATTAAATGTAAACGAACTAAATCATTCAAAATTAAAATTAAGTATTGTCAAACTGGATTAAAAACAACTGTATGCTGCTCATAAGAGCTACACTTTCAATGTACAAAAAAATATGTACTTTGAAACTCGTATTCATAAAAAGTTGGATACAAGACTAATTAGATATACTGATATGAACTTGATTCTACATGAAAGAAAGAAACATGACTCATAATTCACGGTTCAAGTCACCAGGAAGAGATGATACTTCTAACGTTGTATGCATTGATAACACATGTTTAAAATATATGAGAGGGAAAAAATGAAAGAACTCAAAGGACAAATAGATCATCCATAATCATTGTGGAAAATTTTTGCACACTGTTCTCATTAACTGTCAGAACCACAGACACGAATCAGTAAGAATATGGATATGGAAGACATAAATAATATGACTAATGAAAGGGATCTAATCAACATACATGGAACACTGCAACCAACAACTGCGAGATACATCATTTTCTCACCTGAACGTGGACTCTTTCTTGTAACTGACCCTAACATCAGCTAAAAGAGCAAGGCTCAGTCGATATGCAGGGATTAAAATTATATGGGGTTATGTGCTCTGACAAGAGTAGAACTGACTAAAACTCATTAACCAAAAGGTGCCTCACGAATCTAAAAACACAAATTGGCAACTTTTAAATAGCATATAGGTCTAGGAAAGACTCAAAATAAAAATTTGACTATTATTCACCCATAAAAAAGACTGAAATCTTGCCGTTTGCAATGACATGGATGGAGCTAGGGAGTATTATGCTCGGTGAAAGAAGTCAGTCAGAGAAAGACAAATACCATATGATCTAACTCATATGTGGAATTTGAGAAACAAACCAAATGAGCGAATGGGGAGGAAAAAAGAGAGGGAGGCAAACCATGAAACAGACTCTTAATTACAGAGAACAAACTGATGGTTACCAGAGGGGAGGTGGGGGGGGGGGATGAATGAACTAGGTGATGGGGATTAAGTTATGCACTCGTTGTGATGAGCACTCGTTGTGATGTGCACTCGTTGTGATGATGCATGGAAGTGTTGACTCACTATTTTGCACACCTCAAACTAATACAATACTCTAATGTTAGCTATAATGGAAGTTAAATGAAAATTAAAACACAACGAAAATTTGGAGACACTTATAACTGGATAATAGTAAATGTAATAATAATAATAATAATGTGCTACATATTAAACATGTGGGAAACAAATAAAGCCATACATGCAAGGAAAAATGTATCTTTAAATACAAGTGCTAAGGAAAAAGAAAGGCTAAAAATCAATTCTCTACATATCGATTAAGAAGTTAGACAAAGAATAGAGCTTGAATGCATGTAACTTAGAAGGAAAAATAAGGAAGAGCACAGATTGAGAAATCCTACAACAATATTTAAAATAAAGGAAACTTAACTGAGCCACACTTAGTTCTTCGAAAACTAAATTGGCAAAATGATATACAGTCTTCTAGATTAAAAATCAAAGGCGCAGACTACCAATATCAGAGTGAAAAAGAGGGTACCGATCCTGTAGGCATTAAAATGATAGCAGAAAAATATCAGCCATGACTGTGGGCCAGTAAGTTTGCTCACACAAAAAAGACATATTCTGAGAAAATTGTAATGTACTAAAGCTGATTCAATTTGGATAGAAATTACAATGGTGATTAAAAGTCTTCCCAGAAATAAGCAATGCAAACTCAAATGGCTTTGTTGATGAATTCTTCTCAATATTAACAAAAAAGAAATATCACAAATGTATACAATTTTTAGACAACAAAGAAAGGAGAACCTTTCTAGTCTCATTTTGCAAAGCCAGCATGAGATGCTTGCAAACTCCCCAGAACAGTATCAGATAGGAAAATTATAGATTAATATCACTCATTAACATAGATGCAAAAATCCTAAACAAACATTAGGAACAAATCCTAGAAATATTAGAAATTGAGTTCAAGAATACATATGTACTGGAAATTATATCACCATCAAGGTGGATACATTCCAGGAGTGTGAGGTTAATTTAACTTTTCAAATCCCATCCATGGAATCAATCTCAATTAAGAAACTAGAGGAGAACCATCTTCTCGATAGATGTTGAGGGCCAAAAGGGGATGGGAAAGATGGAAAGAGACAGACGCACAGAGACAAAGAGAGACAGGGAAAATGAAATGGAAATGTAAAAATTCACCATGTGTTTACAATTGAATGTAAAAAGAATTAAATGAAAGAAAAATAGCAAAAATATTTTAGTACAGGAGAAAAGGAAAAGGAAAAACTCAATATGATACAAGGTATCTAAAAAACTATTATACTTGACATTAGATATTAACAGCTTTCTCCAAATTAAATTGGGAAAGATACAAAAATACCCATGAGCGCCATGCATGTCTATGGACACTGGTTTGGAGGTTCTCTCTAGTACAATTAGCAAGAGAAATGTATAGATTTAAAAGTGAAATAAAAATTTACTCTTTGCAAATGGCATGATCATATAGAGGGAAGCATTTTAAATCTACAACCTATATGTCTTATTACGTGCATTTAGTAAACTCATTGGATACATGACCAAGGTACAAAAATGGGTCGTTTTTCTGTATAACAGCAATAAACCATTTGGAATATTTTTTTCCATAATACTGTTTATCTTAATACCAAGAAACACCAAATACCTAAAAATAAGTCTACCAAATGTATATAGTTAAGACTGCAACATAAAAATCCTGCAGAATATTATTGAGACAAATTATTGCACATAGATTGAAAAAATCAATATTACGAAGATATTATTTCTCTCCATATCCATTTGGTTTAATACAATACAAGTGAAAATCCTAGCACAGGTGATTAGTTTTTTTGTTTGTTTTTGGCAAAAATTCTGAAGCCGATTGTAAAATTTGTATGAAAATGCATGTGGTCAAGAATAGCTAAGGCAATCACGAGAAAGACCAAAGTTGAAGGATTTCACCTCCAGATATAAATAAACAATAGTTAAGACAGTATGGTATTAGCTTAAAGATATACAAATAGACCAATGGAGTAGAATAAAAAGTCCAGAAACATATTTATCTATATCTCTATATCTATATCTATATCTATATCTATGGACATTTTTTCATGACAAAATTGACATTCCAGAATAGTGGGCAAAACTTCAATAGTCTTTTCCATAAATGTTACTTGGTCTATTTCCTATCCATATGGGAAAAAATGAATACTGACACTTGTCTCAACACAACACACAGAAATTAACATTGAATGGACACAGATCTAATTATGAAAGTTGAAAAATCATAAAGCTTCTGGAAACCAACGTAGAATAATGTGTTCCCAGTCTTGAGGAAAGATAAAATTTCCCTATACATTTAAGATACAAATCCTCTTATCCATAAGGAAAAGTTTAGTAAACGAGGCTATATTAAAATAGTATACTCAAGGGGCGCCTGGGTGGCGCAGTCGGTTAAGCGTCCGACTTCAGCCAGGTCACGATCTCGCGGTCCGTGAGTTCGAGCCCCGCGTCAGGCTCTGGGCTGATGGCTCAGAGCCTGGAGCCTGTTCCCGATTCAGTGCTTCCCTCTCTCTCTGACCCTCCCCCGTTCATGCTCTGTCTCTCTCTGTCCCGAAAATAAATAAACGTTGAAAAA
This sequence comes from Leopardus geoffroyi, assembly GCF_018350155.1. Taxonomy (NCBI): domain Eukaryota; kingdom Metazoa; phylum Chordata; class Mammalia; order Carnivora; family Felidae; genus Leopardus; species Leopardus geoffroyi. The sequence continues at coordinate 56,329,665 of NC_059336.1, forward strand.
AAAATTTAAAAAAAAAAATAATAAAATAAAATAGTATACTCAAGTCTCCAAAATACACCGATAACAGAGTAAAACACACACACACACACACAACTGTTACTGAAGACAGTAACAATATACATACAGCTACACGAGCAATATTGGACCAAGGACTTACATTCAGAATATGTGACTCCTACAAATGGAAAAGAAGCAGACATGTTTTTTTTTAAAGGAAAGGCTTGAATTGGCATTTTTGAAAGCAGATATCCAAATGGCTCATAAGCAGGACGTGTCCCATCCATGTTAGCAAACTGTAAATTAAAACCACAGTGAGGTATTATTACACTCCCATGGAATAAGGCTAGCCATACTAACTGTTGGTGAAGAAGAGTACAAGCTATTTGAAACACTTTGGAAAATTCTTGGCATTATCTATTGAGGCAGAAATAAAATCCACCACTACTGGGTATACAACCCAACAGAAATGCATGCATCTATGCACCAGAAGACACATACAAGAATACTAACTGCAGTAAGATTCCTAACAGCCATAATTTGAAGATAACCCAGCATGTTTGCTTAATGGAATACACTAAAACAATAGAAATGAATGAACTATTTGATGTATAATATTGGGAAGAAAGCTCACAAATTGTCAAGGAAAAAAATCCCATTTCTATCAAGTTCAAAAAGGCAAAATTACTCCACGGTGGTAGAAGAAGACAGTCACTGGGAGCAGGCATGAGGAAACTTCTGGATTATTACCAATATTGTGTTTTCTTCTCTAGGTGTTGTTTACATGGGTCTGCTAACTTTGTGAAAATGTGCTGGGTTTTACACTTACAATGTGTGCATTTTTTCATGCACTTCTACAACAATGTAAATGCTATTCTAAAAAAAAATCTGCACTGCTAAATAGGATCAGTTACACTTGAATTATGAGAATTGTAGACATTTTTTTTGCCTGCAAAAACCACACTTTAATATAAAGATACAACACTATAAAATGAAAAGGATGGAAAAAAGTATGTTACTAATGCTCTTTAAAAGAAAATTGTAGTGGATATATTAAATATTAGACAAAGTCAATTGTAGACATTTTCAAAAGAGAAATTGGGTTTTTAATGATATCAAAGGAGCTTCCAGTGAACATGGTCTCACAGTTGGTGTAGGAAACGAAACAGAAGAAGGTGGTCCAGAAAAAATCTAGAGTTTGTAATGTGGGGACAACAGGAGGAAGGATGTGGTGAAGGTATACATGGGGAGATATAGGTTTCAAGATATCCTACTAAGTTCTGGGGTTATGGCAGCATTTTCAAGTGGTAACATACACCTGACCTGGGACACTGAAAAAATATCAGCACTCCCCTGAGGGAGAAATTAAGTAAAGGAGGCATAGAGGAAAGATTAATGACTCAGTTTTTTCTACGCTCATCCTGAGTTGATGTAATTATTGTCTGTCCATAGCATTTATTATATTTGTCACTCATTTTGACAATTGATTATGTGTATACTGTCTTGTGTTGTCACTTAATTATTTCAAGATGTATTAGGTTGAACCATATGAAATTGTCAATATTCAACCATTTTATTTTTGCCCAAAAGAATGGCAATTTCACATGGTTCAACTTAAGGCGTGAGCAAGATTCACCTCCTTTAGCATTCTATGGCTAGCATGTCTCTAAACTCTCTGGACCTCACTTACTTCATCAATAAAACGGGTATTCACAGAACTTGTCTCAATGATCAAATGAAGATTTCATGTGACAGTATTTTGTAAATTCTAAAGTAATAAAAATACCCGGTCCTTTTTAAACAAACATTTATTTTTGAGAGAGAACCCCATGTGGGACTCGAACTCACAAATAGTGAGATCATGACCTGAGCAGAAGTCATAGGCTTACCCAACTGAGCCACCATGGCGCCTCCCAAAAAGGCCCAGTTCTTAGCACAAAGACTAATATAAGCTGTCATTAGGTAAATCCTGCCAAAGGAAAACATTTGTGCAGTGGTTATAATGAAATCCCTGTACTAAAGGGAAAAAAAAGTGAAAGATAATTTATAATACATAATCCAGCAAAAATGGCAGAAGAGAGATGAGAATAATGGGTAAGTGCCCTTTGGAGCTGGCACCATGTAAGGTCTCATTATGTTACCCTCATTTTTAAGAACCTGGACAAAACCAGTAGCCTAGCAGGTAAGTTCTTCCAAAGCTAATCCTCAGTTTTTATTTCTAGTCTCATGTTTATGGTGATTCACCTCCTCAAAAACCTACAGTATCAAGCCCTATGCTAGATGATGGAAATTCAAGATTTATTGAAAGTGACAGAGTCTCAATCATCTCGAAGTGTCCAATTTTGAAAACAAGGCAGGCATTTCAACAGGCAATCACAACATGGTGGATAAAGGCAAAATGGGATTTTGTGAGTACATAATCCCATCACAGGAAAGTGGGGACTTCTCCCCAGCAGAACGGGTGTCCAAGTGCAGACCTGGAGGTTGAATGGGTGGTAGGGAGGCATACGCAAAGGCCAGGAGAGAAAGCATGGGGTACTCAAGAGGTGGGGAGGTGAAAGATAATTGGGCAAGAGGTTCAAGGTGGGAAGACGCCAATGAGGTAAGATGGCATTTACACGACACTAAGGAGTTTGGACTTTATCCTAAGGGAAATGTCACTGAAATCTCTGATGGAATAAAGCAGCAAAGCGATATGAGCAGCTTTGTCTTTTAGACAGGTAACTGGCTGATAAGATTGGAGACAGATAGCAATCAACAGGAAAGAGATCTCTGTTACAGGACCCAGATGCCACACTCAGAACTGAACCAGGATAAAAGGCATGGGGATAAACATGGATTCACAAGTTATTTCAAAGTTACAGAATCAGCATGACTAAGCCAGTGATTTTCTATGGAATATGAGGGAATAATCATATTTTTTTTTAATTTTTTTCAACGTTTATTTATTTTTGGGACAGAGAGAGACAGAGCATGAACGGGGGAGGGGCAGAGAGAGAGGGAGACACAGAATCGGAAACAGGCTCCAGGCTCTGAGCCATCAGCCCAGAGCCCGACGCGGGGCTCGAACTCACAGACCGCGAGATCGTGACCTGGCTGAAGTCGGACGCTTAACCGACTGTGCCACCCAGGCGCCCTGGAATAATCATATTTTTAAAGTTTATTTTATTTTTGAGAGGAAGAGAGCACAAGCAGGGAAGGGACAGAGAGAGAGGGAGAGAGAATCCTAAGCAGGATCTGGGTTGTCAACACAGAACCCTATGCAGGGCTCAAACTCACAACCATGAGATCATAGTGAGGGCAGTAGTGTTCAGAGTAGCTTATGAAGGAACTCAACAGTTGAGGGATATTCTGAGAAGGGAAGGCCAAAAACTTCAGGAGAAAGGCCAGTATAAAAAGAGAGAGAATGGTCTAGAGAACAGGAGAAGACAATATTTCTAGAATTTGTATATAGTTCTAGATGTTGCTAAGAGATGGAAATGATAAAACTGAGGATTGCTTTTAAATCTATAATAAGGAAGTCACTGGTGACCATCGGGAAAACAATGTCAGTGGAAAAGCCAGTCCCTGAAGGCTGTAGCTGAAGATGGAAATGAGGATTGGAGAAATTTTATTTTTATGTCAGAAGACTGTTGAGCATATTTGCATGTCAATGGAAAAGTGTTAATACAGAGAGAAAGGCTGAGCTCAAAGAACAGAGAATGCATTTTCTGATAAAAATGAGGATCCTGGAAAAGTCAGAGAGTCACATTCAAAGCACAGGTACAGAAATTAGTTTTGAACGGGAGGAACAATCCTCTTCCATCATAGCGGGAGACACGAAGAGCAGAGTGTATTCAGGTCCAGGTGATGGGGTCTGTTTGATGAGGTGAGGTGTGAAAACCCTACTATCTGCTTGCTTCTGTCATCTCTGTAAAATACAAAAGGAAGAGAACTGTTAAAATTAAGCTCAAAGATGGCATCATCGTAGAAAAGATTTTAAGTTTGCCTCCAAAGAGGACTGGACTTGGGTGTTGGCTTCTGGAAGTGAGTCTCTTCAAACTCTTGGAATATCATGCCCGACAGAAGGGTCTTTGTTTGTCTGGAGGCAATGAATCACACTGGATATTTTAATAATATGAATTAAAGTAGGAGCTGGCAATGTCAGAGAGGCTACCAATTTCATTTAGGATAGGGGCTTTGATTTGGGTTATATGGCATTAGTTTTCCTGGAGACCGAGGTCAACCACATGGGTAATCAGTCAGTCATGTCTATGATGGAGCCCTGATGGAAAAGCTCTGGATACAAAGGCCAGGTGAGTTCTCCTGGTCGGCAATGTTCCATGAACATTGTCACACATCAATAGAGGGGAAATGAAGTGTCCTGACTCCATAGGGAGAGAAGCACGGAAGACTTGCATTCAGTATTTCCCTAGACTCTGCCCTATGTAATTCTTCTGTTGACTGATCTTAATTGGTATCATCTTTTTCCCACAGTAAAACAAAACTGTGAGTATAAGCTTTTAGTGAGTTCAGTGAGCCCTTCTAGTAAATTACTGAAACTCAAGGTGTCTTGGAAACTCTTTGAACTTGCAGTTGGTGTCAGAAGTGGGAGTGATCTTGGGTGGACTATGTTTTGTCAAACTGTACAATTGGCCCAAAATCTTGGAGCATCACTGGGCTCAGGAGAACAGAGAAGATGGAAAATCATCTCTGTCAAGAATGTAAGCCTGAGCTGGGAAGGGGTCTGTTGGGCAGTTGAGGGCCTGGGGTGAAGGAGTGAGTGGGGGGAGGCAGTTGGGTGGCATGGACCCTGCAGCACCAGAGCACTGGCTACTTGTCGTATTACCCAGCTTTTCTGGATTCATGCTGCCGGTACCCTAACACACAGTTTCTGTTTCCCAAACAGGTACCCAGTCTCCTGTGCACGAGCTGAGTCCGAGCTGAGATATAGCACGAGCTATATCTTATCAATTTGTTCTTTACTTTGTTTAAGACATCCATAACCAGAGTTGACTTCTGTGATCTGCAAACAGAAACCCTAAAATGGTTTCTTGCTACATCCACAAGTATCATATGCACATTTCACTAAGTTTAAAAGTTTCAATGAGAATATTTTCCCTCTTATTGCAGCCTGTGCATGCGAGCCTTTTATCACACGTTTTAACCAAACCTCTGCCCACTGAGTTCCCACAGGACATTATGTTGATCTTTAGCACAATTTGGATTAGGCTGACTCGTTTTCCTTAGTCTTCCAAAGTGTGCAATGTCACACACTTTTATTTCCCCTCACGCTTTGTTATAGAACATCTGTGCCTTGCTCCCTCCCCCACCCCCCCAACCCCAGTATTATTCACTTCAGAAGTATTGTCCTTGCAGCAACTACTGACAGAGTTTTTCAAATTTTAGGGTATTAAAATAACAGTATTCCTTAGCGTTTGGTTATGATTTCCAAGCCATGTTTAGACGGCTGTTTTTCATTAGTCATATGCAGAAGTAACAATTCTTTAAAGTTAAGAACACACGGGGCTTGAGTCAGTAACAAAAGAACAGACAGTGCTGTGGGCTTATAAAGAACGTTGACTGGAACACATTCTTCAACATACAAGTATGCGGAACCACTGCAGATCGACAGCTGTGTGTCTAAACATTTGTAACAAACAGAACTCAGATGGAGATGTGTTTTAAAGGAGAAAATAAAAAGCATCAACGTATATCCATCGTTGGGTATGAGAACAATGCAAGCTTACAATACAGGTCTGAACAGAGGAGCATCATTTTGTGAAAAATGATGAGCTTTTTTTTTTTTTTCTCCATAAAAAAACTTTCTGCACTTGTCAGCATAGATTCCTCTTTGCCTTGTAACTTTACAGCCAGCACAACTTTTTACTCCTGAGGAAGATTCAAACGACGTTACAGCCTATTTAGGGTTAGTGGTCCAACATAGATCTTTATCCTGGGATCTCTGTAAATCCTACATACTGAGGTGTAAGGAAGTTAGGAGGACTAAATGAAAGTCAAGTTCAATAACAATGAACAACTAATGAGACGGAATAGCCAAATTCCTGAGATAACTTTTTAAGCACAATGATCTATTTTTACAAATTACAAGACTGGACAAGTTCCCATTCCTTTAGCATTTATGTAATGAATATATATGTGAATATAAACACAGATGGGATATCATGAGGCAGAGATAACATGTTATAGTGCCATGATTTTAAAACTAGAAAACTTCCATTCTTGATGTCAATAAGTTAACTTACATTAGAAATTGTGGTTTGTTTTAAAATCCAAAAATAAGCTATAAAAGGCAATATCTTTCTTCTGCCTGGAATGCTTACTATTTCCTCTTTTCCTCTAAAATATTACATGTAATTAAGATCTTGTTCAAGTGCCATTGTTTGTTAAAGCCAAGTTTATATATAATTGTTTTTATGACCAATGTATGTTTCCCTCCAACTATCCATAAATTGGTTACTTCTTTTTTTTTCCAACGTTTATTTATTTTTGGGACAGAGAGAGACAGAGCATGAACGGGGGAGGGGCAGAGAGAGAGGGAGACACAGAATCGGAAACAGGCTCCAGGTAAATTGGTTACTTCTTAAAAGTAGGTCATGTTCTATTTGTCATCTTATTACTTATGAATCTTAATTTTGCCATCACAAACACATTCCTAGATATTTGTGAAATGTTAAATATGGAATGGTAGAATTATAGTCAATTAGTTGAGTCTATCATTTCAAGACTAAAACAAAGAAACAATTTGGAAGTGTCTACATTAAATGCAAAAAAAAAAAAGAAGAAGAAGAAGAAGAAGAAGAAAGAAATACCAACTATATTGTTTTCTAGTGTAAAAATAAACCATAAAAACTAAAAAAAATGTGAATATTAACATAATACAATAACAAACATAATTCCATAATAACTTAAGAAGTCCTAAGCATACTCTTAAGGTGAAGCTATCAATGAAAGTACTGATTTGACTGTATAAAATTTTTTTTCAGTTTTGGGAGGTGAAACGTACATAAATGGAATGCATTATTTCTGACATACAAAAATATATAAGAAAGGTTTAATATCCTTGAAATATACCAAGTAATTTCCAATCCTTTAGAATAACCTACATCTCCATAAAAAATTGACAATGTACATGAACAATTAGCTTAAAAATTACACATAATAACAGACAAAAAAAATGTGGCCCTAATTATATGCAAATGAAGTGAAACACACACACACACACACACACACGCATCACTTTTCTGTCTTTTACATGAATGAAGTCTACAAAGAATGGTGATTCATGGAAGAATGTGGGAAAAACAGCAGGCCAGCCCTCTAATGAGGATACTGTAGGACAAAATTTGACAATGTATATGATGAAACATTTTTTTTTAATTTTTTTTTTCAACGTTTATTTATTTTTGGGACAGAGAGAGACAGAGCATGAACGGGGGAGGGGCAGAGAGAGAGGGAGACACAGAATCGGAAACAGGCTCCAGGCTCTGAGCCATCAGCCCAGAGCCTGACGCGGGGCTCGAACTCACGGACTGAGAGATCGTGACCTGGCTGAAGTCGGACGCTTAACCGACTGCGCCACCCAGGCGCCCCAAAACATTTTAAGTATATACTCTGCAATTCTACTTTTCCAAGAAGCAGACTCTTAACTGTAAAGAAGAAACTGATGTTGACCGGAGCGGAGGCGGGTTGTGGATGGAAGATATAGCGAATGGGGGGTTAAGGAGTGCACTTGCTGGGATGAGCACTGGGCGATGTACGCAAGGAACGAGTCACGATAGCGTATACCTGAAACTAATATAACAGTGTATGTCAACCAACCGGAATTTAAACAAGAACCTAAAAAGTATGACAAGGTCACAATGATGTAGGACAGGAATATATATTACAGAACTGCTTACATATACTTGCCCAACAACAACATTAGGCTGATTAATTATGATAAATCCATATGCTGCACTATGAAGAATGATGACGTGAACATTTATTGAAATTTGCGACATGTTGTTAAACGCAAAATATGCAAAATTGTATCGATAGAAATAAAGAGAGCACTTAAACATAAACTTTACAAGGATGAAGTAAAACGTGCCAACAGTTGGCATCGGCGAGATGGCACATAAATCGGTGATTTTTTTTAAGTTTTTTCATATTATCTAATTTTGATATAATGAGGATGCCATGACTTCGGCAATCTAAAAATACAATTTGCTAAATATTATTTCTCAAATACAATTAGAAATAAAGTGGAAAATAAATTGATTCACAAAGATATTGACAGCTGCAGTTAGGTGCTAGATAATAGGTAGTCAAATAAATTATGGTGCTTCCATATAATGAAGTGTAAGGTAGCTATTAATTAATTTAGTTACAATATGGGAAGTTTTTGTGTTATAATATTAAAACGGAATATCAGGTATCAAAATTGTTTATACTTTATGATCTCAACTGTGGAATGTTTCTTAAAGAATTCCTGGAAGAAAATACCATGATTTTCAATGACTGCCCATAGGGTAATAAAAATAACACTTATTTTCTTCTTTCTAGTTTCTTGCACTACTTTACTTTTTTTTTTTTTTTTTACACTGAGGTTTTACTATTATAATCTTTTCAACACTTCATCAATAATTAACAAAAATAGACTGGTATTAACAACAAAGAGCATAGGCTTCACACTTGCAGAGAGGGGAGATTTTCATTTTACTTATTCATTCATCGTTCCGGATAAAGATGATTATACTAATGCCTGAATGGCAATGACAATGAGAAGCATGACGAAGATCTTCTCTACTGTGTACTTAATGATTATTTGGCATTTAAAATAGATGCCTCCAGGGGCACCTGGGTGGCTCAGTCGGTTAAACGTCCGACCTCGGCTCAGGTCATGATCTCGCAGTCCGTGAGTTCGAGCCCCGCGTCAGGCTCTGTGCTGACAGCTCAGAGCCTGGAGCCTGTTTCAGATTCTGTGTCTCCCTCTCTCTGCCCCTCCCCCATTCATGCTCTGTCTCTGTCTGTCTCAAAAATAAATAAAGGTTAAAAAAATTAAACAATAAAATAAAATAGATGCCTCCATCTACAGGATGCATACATAGATACATACATAAGTCAATTCTTGAAAAGTATATAAAGTTTCACTTACACAAGAGGAGTAAGTCCTAGAAACCTACTGGGCAACATTATGCCTATATCTAATATTATATTCAGAGTAATATTGTACACTTAAATTTTTGTTAAGAGGATAGACCTCATGTTCAGTGTTCTTATCACAGTAAATAAATTTAAATGTATACAAGTTAATTGTATTGGAATAAACAAATAACTTTCATCTCTTACAAAAACAAAAGCTATACATATAAATATTTAAATACGTGGTTCTCCTCCAATTTTCTTCACATAAATAGAGATGTGTTCCTATATACAGAAGAACAAAATCTCTGGCAAAGAAAAATAAAGGTAAGTTGTGAAATATCAACATGGGGCACCTGGGTGGCTCAGTCAGTTAAGTGTTTGACTCTTCATTTGGGCTCAAGTCAGAATTTCGAGGTTCATGAGTTCGAGTCCTGCATTGGGCTCTGTGCTGACAGTGGGAGCCTGCTTGGAATTTTCTCTTTCTTCTCTCTCTGCCCCTTCCCCACTCACTCTCTCTCTATCAAAATAAATACACGTAAACAAAATCAACTCAATTTTGTAATGATATTCAAACTCTGTGCCTGTTCACTTAGAAAAGGAAGCTATTTGCCTTGACACTTTGACAATCTCTGGAAAATATCCAGTTTTCTCTTTTCTTTTCTGAATGCCATAATTACTTGGGAGTCCTTCGCATTCTTCCCAGTACCTTGAAGATCATCCTGCTATAGATCTTCACAGCTGCAATTCTAGACATCATAGTCTAGACATCAATATATTTTATAATATAATTTTTCTGATTGCTAAACTATATGTCGAAATTTGAAAATTCGGGTGAATTCAGGAAATACAAGAAGAATAAAACTTTCCCATAATTTATATAAATAATATATATGAATTATATATATAATACATATTATTAATATGCATTAATAATTAATTGATGTGTATTAATACATTAATTAATTAATAATACATTAATATGTATTAATATTATTATATATATAAGTTAACTTTGAGTTGCATTTCCTTCAAGTCTGTTTATGTATATATGCATGTATCCATATACACACACGTGTATATATAAAATATAATATGATGTTCCATTACATTGTTTCCATAGAAATCTTTCTCAAATACCTCAATTCTCGATCCCTTTCTGGATTAAGTCCCAAGGTTGCAGCTTTGTATTCAAGGATTCTCCTTCGTGTGCGCCCATGTTTACCCTTCCGATTCACTGTTTAACAGCGGTCTGCATTCAAATCGCGTTGGTTCAACAAATTTGTTCTACAGCCGAGTAACTATGTGGCTGTAGGTGGGTGCGTTAATCTCTGTCCTTCAGATTATCTATAAAATGGTTATCACAACAATTATTATAAGATTCTTTTTAGAATAAATTATGTAACACGTGGTTCATGATAATCAACCCTTGACTACTAAATATGAGCATTGTCCAGCAATGCTGTGACTCATTCTTCCCAAATATGGCCCATGTTTCATCTTGGCTCAGATGTGTGTTACTATGCCTTTCCCCACCCCATTCCCGTCTGTTAAAATTATTAGCTATGTTCAACGACTACCTTAAATAAAACTTCCTTCAAATTCCTATTCAAATGACATATTTGCAGCTTTTGAAACCATTTAACGCTTTCTTATATAATTCCTCTTAATGCATGAATATTCTGTCTGGTGCTATGGTGATACATAAATTACTTATTCCCTTATTGAATTTAAATATTGTAAGTGTAAGAACCAACTTATACATATTTTTAACCCTCTCCGAGTCTAGCACATGTATTTGGAACGTAATAATAAGTTAAATGAAGCAACAATTTAAAGATTGAAAGAATTCTTAAAAGCATTTGATTTTGAGAGGTTTTTTCTTTTTTTGCAAACGAATTAGATGATTTATTTATTTATTTAATGTTTCAAGTTTTTATTTAAATTCTAGTTAGTTGACATCTAGTTTTAATAATGGTTTCGGGAGTAGAATTTAGTGACGTGTGACTTACATATGACACCCAGTGCTCATCACAACAAGTGCCCCCCTTAATACCCATCCTCATTTAGCCCATCCCCCTGCCCAACTTCCCTCCAGCAACCTTCAGTTTGTTCTCTGTAGTTAAGAGCCTATTTTATGGTTTGCTTCCCTCTGTCTCTTTTTTTTTTTTTTCATTCTCCCATGTTCCTCTGGTTTGTTTCTTAAATTCCACATATGAATAAGGATTTTAAGTGTTTTTAGGCATTTCTAACTAGGTGAATTAGTCTGAATGTACCTTTCTTAACTATATGCACGTTTGTTCCCCCAACAAGTGTTTGTTGAGCTCCTATCATGTTTCAGGCTCTGAAGAAATATCGGACAAGATAGGCAAAGTCTCTACTCTCCGGGAGCTAGTATTCTAACAAGGGAAGAAAGACAACAAAGATATAAACAGATAATGAGATAACTCCAGTGCAGAGAGAACGAACTCAGATAGGGTGGCTGTACCTAAGTAGGTTAAGTCCATTTAGGTTGGGAATCAGGGGGTCGTTTCTCCAGGATGACATATGGAAGAAAAGAAGGCAACTAACCACATGAGGTGCCTGGGTGGCTCAGTCGGTTAGACTTCCGCCTTTGGCTCAGGTCACAATGTCACTGTTTGTGGGTTCGAGCCCTGCATTGAGCTCTGTACTGACAATGTGAAGCCTGCTTCGGATTCTGTCTCCCTCTCTCTCTGCCATGCCTCCACTCGCTTGTGCTCTCTCTTAAAAATAAATAAATGAATGTTTGAAAACAGTAAAAAAAAAAAAGCCAACTACACTAAGTTCTAGGGGACTTGTGCTTTAGGCACAGAAAACAGCTTATGCAGCAAAAGCCCCTGGATGGGAGACAATCTGGCTTTTTCCAGAAAGCGCAAGAAAGTCAAATGTGGCTATACTACGGTGGGTGAACAAAAGTAGATTGGAATAGGTGGAATTGGAGAAACAGACACAAACTTGTTCACGTAGAGCTTTAAACAATATTTTTTATAGATTTTATTAGAAGAGCAATGAAAAAGCACTTGGAGGAGAGCGATATAACACTCTGGGTTTGGCCAAACCCAAAGGAGACACCAGCGGGAGTCTGGAGAGTGAAAGGTACCTATTCTTGCCTCCCTTCCCTTGTTCAGCAGCGTCTGGCAGTGACTGCCCTTAACGTGACACTGCTTGCCCAGTTCCCCTCTTTATTGGGTCAGCTTTCTCTGGGTTCTAAGCACATTGCTTCCTCCCTGGGGACTGTCAGGCCTAACCCCGCTAATGATAACCAGCCATTGTTGGTCCCAGAGAACTTCAGGGCTCCTTCCTCCCTCTGCTCTGCTCACATCTTTGCAAAACGGTCTTCATGACCATCTGTTTGGTCATATTCTCTGAGGCAACTCTTTCTGCTGGAACACGGCCTGATGTGGATTTTTTGCAATAGTGAGAGGTCTGCAAGACGGGGAGGTTCCACGTGGGGCTAGGTTCTTCTGAAGGCTAAATCAGTGAGGCCTTTTCCTCATCTGGTAGAAACCAAAATTGAAGCTGGCAGTAGTTAGTTACATCTATTATTCCCATCACTGAATACTCTTTTGAGGTAACACTTTCAATGTGTACATTAGGAAGCCTGTCCACGTAGGACATCCATGGCTGTCTCCGTCAAACTCCCGGTCAGGCCAGTGTATGTCAACCAGTGGGCCCCACTGTAAACCACACATGGAATCTCCACCCCACCAGCTCTGGAAGAGAGAGAGCTCCAAGAGCCTAATAACTCTGAGGCTGAATTTCTCATTACCCTCTGTGGTTCAGCAAAGAGCCGATGCTCATGTATAGTTTGTATTACAAACTTTAGAAGGAGACCACCATGAGCGAATGAATGAACGGCATTAAGATCACGTGTGTCATTTCCAAATTTAGGCTCAGCCGTCTCTTGAAGAGCAACAGACAGAAGTTATTCACACCCATTTCTTTCAGAATCCGTATTCTTATGCCCGCCCCCCCCCCACATTATTTTCTAGGACTGCTCAAAAATTTTCTTCCAGTTACTCACTAATAAATATGAGTGCTTGGCGAAGAGAGTTTACTGTTCATTAATGAGTGTATTTCCCCACATAAACTTGACTTACTTCTCATCACACGCTGCTGAGGTGGAGAACAAGAACTGTGGGCAATTCCCCACGCTTAAGGTTTGACGGATAATGTAGCTTCATCACTGACATGGCCTAGAAGTCGCACAGGTAGGCTGGGAAAAACATATTCTAAGAAAAGCTTAGCCAATTAAGGCCATAAAGAGACCTAAGCATGACAAAAGTTTCAGCCTTCATTAAGAAATTCCCTATCAGGACCATTTTTCCTCTATCCAGAGGGCCAATGGAAGTAAAAAGGTAGAAATTGGGGTGCCTTCACTTTTGTAGGTTTTGCTGTTTATAAAATTCCCTAAATTAATTTTTCTCAAATAATATGCTCCCAAACTCCTGACTTCTAAATATCTTTTTTTTTCTTTTGTTCTCACAAGCCTTACTCTTTAATTTTAAATATGTATTGTGTGTTTTAGGAAGCTGTTCTCTCTCTCTCTCTCTCTCTCTCTCTCTCTTTCCCCAGCTTGTTTTCTCATTCTGTCTTGAGTAATGATAGAATTTCATTAAAGTTTGGATATTTTTTGAACGCACTGCACACATAAGGAGCTTAATTCCCTCATGGAACATATAGATATGTTATTTAAATTAAGGATTTTCAGCCTTTTCCTTTTCCAGTCTGGAGATTTACGGCAGATAAGCAGGGAAAGGTTTTCTGTTTTGAGTTGTCTTTCATTGTTACATTCATCCTGGCCCTTCACTGTCAAACTGTATGCTTACAGCAACAGAAAAGGCATTTGATAGGACTTGACGCTATTTTAACTTTACTTTTTCTTAAATTCTTTGCTGCTTTTACCTTCCAGACATGTTAACATTTCTGCTATGAAAATGCTCCCTATAGGTTTCAAAATCCCCAAGAGAGCACAACTTCGTGTATAAATACTCATTTCTGTTTTGTTTTCTTATATCTCACTCCTTTTCATGTGTATAGACAACATATCCATTGTAGCATGGTTTGTCCTTTTTCTCCCCAGGTCCCCAAACCCGATACATCCTGCTGGGTTTTTTTTTTTTTTAATTTTTATTTATTTCTGCAGTAGTTTAAAACAAAATTCTTTCTTGTTTTGCAGCATTGTGCTCACTTTTAAGTTACATCATTTACTTACCTGTTTGTCCTCTAAGAAAAATAAGTGGTATATTGTTTTTATCAGAAATTCAAATCCAATGAAAATGAAACATATTCAGTAGGTAACACATATTCCTCATTAGTCTTCAGCAAACGTATCTTTTTTTTTTTTTCAACGTTTATTTATTTTTGGGACAGAGAGAGACAGAGCATGAACGGGGGAGGGGCAGAGAGAGAGGGAGACACAGAATCGGAAACAGGCTCCAGGCTCTGAGCCATCAGCCCAGAGCCTGACGCGGGGCTCGAACTCACGGACCGCGAGATCGTGACCTGGCTGAAGTCGGACGCTTAACCGACTGCGCCACCCAGGCGCCCCCAGCAAACGTATCTTTTAATTCCCTCTTTTATTCTTGGAATTTCTAAGATAGCTCTTTGAGTATTCAATTGCTGTGTCTCCCTTGTTTGAAGTAGAATTTGAGGTCTTTAATTTAACAATTTAATTTTGCTTTCCGTTTATCTATTTAGAAAATGAGGTGGGCGGGGCTCTTGGCTGGCTCAGTCAGTAGAGCGTGCAACTCTTGATTTTAGGGCTGTGAGTTCAAGCCCCACATTGGGCATGGAGCCTACTTAAAAAAAAAGAGAGGTGCCTGAGTGGCTCAGTTAGTTGAGCATCTGATTCTTGATTTCAGCTCAGGTCATGATCCCAGGGTTGTGAGACTGGGCTCCATCTGGAGCATGGATCCTGCTTAAGATTCTCTCTCTCCCTGTCTCTATGCCCCTCTCCCGTGCTCTCTCTCTCTCTCTCTCTCTCTCAAATAAAGAATACAAAAATAAATTTAAAAAAGAAAGAAAATATGGCAATGCCTATGAAAGATAGAGATATTGTGAAATAATGGTAGGTTTATAAAACTCATGAATTCTGTAAGAGTTAAGTTCTAAAAGCGTAGGGGCAATATTTTCTACTCCCAGTTTTTCAAAATGATAACCAGTCATTGCACATTCCACCATTTTCCGTAGTTCCCGGGTTTCGTATGCTAATATTTCATATTATAACATTTACGCTGCATTATTAAAATTTGGAGCTGTACTATTGAAATATCATCCAATCTTGCCTGCTGACCTGATGAGAAATTCAATAATGCTCATTAAATGTGTTTGATAGGGGCACCTGGGTGGCGCAGTCGGTTAAGCGTCCGACTTCAGCCAGGTCACGATCTCGCGGTCCGTGAGTTCGAGCCCCGCGTCGGGCTCTGGGCTGATGGCTCAGAGCCTGGAGCCTGTTTCCGATTCTGTGTCTCCCTCTCTCTCTGCCCCTCCCCCGTTCATGCTCTGTCTCTCTCTGTCCCAAAAATAAATAAACGTTGAAAAAAAAATTTTAAAAAAAATGTGTTCGATAAACATTAAAGAACTGCTACAAGTATTACCAGCCTGGGGATTCATTTAGCACCTTCCATGGGACACTTTCTGTTTACTGCGTGCTTAGCTTTTGCCAAAGAAATAAAACTTCCACATTTTGTAGGATTGATGAATGGCGTGAGGGAGTATGCTTTCACGGCTCTGTCAAAGTTTCATTAATTTGATGCCAATGACATAGAATTTATGACAATTTTGCCTGTCTCTGGTGGTAGTCACCCATCAGAGTATTTCCAGAAACATAACCACGAGGCAAATGAATGGGTACAAATATGATTGCATGTCCTGGATTGTTTTTTTTTTTTTTTTTTTTTTTTTTTTTTTTTGTGAGAATGTCATTTCGGGACCATGTGAGCTGTCTATACCTCAATATTCGTATCCTTTTGTTGAGATGGATCATACGTGTTGTTAGTGGTTCAAGGGACTTTGTACTAGTAGATGAAAGCTTAGGTGCTACCTCTGCTAATCTATTGTTTCTGTCCTCGAAGTTCCCCTTAGTTTACTTTCCATCCTTAAACCCTATAATCCAGACTTTTCGCTATTTCAAATTGATCTCCAAAATGAATAAGGCTTCACAGGGTTAATAAGTTTATGTCTATTGTACCAAACCACCAACTCTCAATCACCTATAATATTTATGATTATTAGTAAGTCTCAGATATCTAGATAACTTGCACACTTAAATACCTGCAGGTTTTACAAAACCTCCTGATGTTGAACGCGGTAACTTGTTGGGTTTCATTTCCTTATGCATTCACTGCTGCTGACAGCTAGTGAGAATATTCTAAAGAAGGCAGAGGAAAATGTCTAAAACACCTTCCTACTAGATATTTAGTTTATGAGTGTTCATTAAGAGAGATTACATGGCTATTAAGAGAAAATGCCCCTTGATAAAACAACATGTCTTCATGAAAAACTGCGTTCATAGGAGGATTGCAAGATTACGGGATTGAAGAGGGAGCTCTTGGGGGTCCTGTGCAACCCTATTAGAAGACCTCTATTTGACCGTTTCGAAATTGCAATTCTACAGCCAACAAAATATACATAAGGAGCCTCACCACTGTAGGAGAACTCCGGTCACTGAAAATGCCATTTCTTTTTTTCTTTTTTTTTTTTTTTGAAACAGAGAGAGACAGAGCATGAACGGGGGAGGGTCAGAGAGAGAGAGGGAGACACAGAATCTGAAGCAGGCTCCAGGCTCTGAGCTGTCAGCACAAAGCCTGATGCGGGGCTCGAACTCACCGACCGTGATATCATGACCTGAGCCAGAGTCGGACGCTCAACCGACTTAGCCACCCAGGCGCCCCGAAAATGCCATTTCAAACCTATGCTTTCTACGAACCATATGAAATCCTGTCTTGATAAAATTATATATATTTTACATTACAAAGTAGAGTTTGATAATCAAAGGCCCGGATTTTCTTAGCAATTATTTACAAAAATGCTTCCTTAGTATATGTATTTTCCGAAGGTAAATACTAGAGATGAAAAAGTCACAATTACTAAAATTGAAATTGTTACTAAGATATTTATCTTGTTATCAAATGTAATATTTTGCCTCACTTTCAATACTTTTTGAACTGTAACTTCCTGCTTTTTTCATTCATATATATTATAAACTATCTCATAATTTCCCTTAGATGTGTAGAGTTTTATCCCCAGCTACTCTACTACTAAGCATCATATCATATGGACATGAATGCATTTATTTTACAGATAAGCCATATTGTCTTACTACTCTTCAGGATGAATATTCTAAATTTGTTGAGTATATAATAAATATGCCAGTGATTCATGGGAAAACCATGAGATGTACTATAATAATGGAAGAAACCAAGATATTTTTTAAATGCAGTTACTGGCTTGTAACGGCCAAAATATTCGATGTCTACTTTGACCAAGTGTCGTGGTTGATGGTGCCATTGTTTTCTCCTAAGAAATAAACAGTTGATCACGATTGCTTTTTCTTAGGACATGACTATCAAGCTTTTATGCACAGCAGTGAACTTGGTAAGGATAAAATCATGATTGTAATTACTTAAACACCTCTTGAATGACAATCCTGTGCCTGGAGGGGTAGGCACTGAATATAGAGAAATAAAGGAAATACAGTGGTTGCCACAGGGTTAAGCCTAGAGGAAGATTTGTCCATGAACTGAAGTTTAAGATAAATCTTGAATGAGCACCAAGACTTACCAAGGAGGGGAATTTGGTGCAGGGATAAGCTTTCCATACAGAGAGGAACAACATGTGTATGCCGTGTGCAGATTTACGTTCTCTGTGCTCACTTCCGGTTGTTGAGTCGTTGGTGATTGTAGCTGTATGCTAAGTGAAATTAATGCAGTAAATATCTAAGTAATTGACGGTTGCTTGGCCTTGGGTCCTGCCACTTCAGTGGGCTGTGATGAAAGTTTCAAAGTGTGTATAAAGTGGCATATTTAACAAAGGTGCGGGTGGACTGGAGTGATCTTATATTCTCACAAGTCAGATTGTTTTTCATTGCATGCCAAAGGGAATGGTAAGTATAGGAAAATGCGTTTCTTCATTCAGCAAATAATTGCTTGACCATTATGCATGAAGAACGGCCTTTTGCAGGTACAGCATACTTTATCTTTTGTATGGACGGCTGATTTTATATAGGAAAACATATGAATGGTCCTAGACAGAGGTTTTGGTTGAAAAACTTCTGGTGTTGGGCAGAGCGGACTAACAAGTCAATACAAAGAGACATCTTCTGTGCAATGCTTAACAGATTGGAAGATGGACACATTTTCCATGGGCAGCCAAGGATGGAGAGAGAGTGGGGGACTAGCAAATAGAAATTCAAGGAGAGGAAAACTATGAAGAGTGTCAGAAGACGGAAGGGCTCAAGAAGTTGGCCACAGAAAAAAGCCTAAGGAAAACTTCCCCAAGGAAACTCTTATGTCGAAGAGGCCAAGGACAGTCAGGCGCATTCCACAAACTTGGCTTTGCTGCACTATCCCTCGGGCTCATTTCCCTCACTCGTTGCAACGTTTGAGGAAAAGGCTGACACAGGGCGATAGCTTAAGGTGCAGTGGCCACACCAAGGAAACAGTGGCCTGGGGGAAGAGAAAAGGTACATGAGCCAAGAGCTACATTTTGGAGTTAATGGACTCAGGGACATGATTTACTGCAAAGCCCAATTTAGAATTTGACATAAAACCAACATTGGTTTCCTCCAATCTATACTAATATCGGTGGTTCATTTTAGGGAGGGGACAGAACATCACCTGACTTCTCCGGTAGCGGGACTTACGTAAATATAACAGGAGACAAGTGGGTTGATACAATAATTATTACCAGATGTGGAGGGACAAGGGCGTTTTTAGACTGGCATTGTTACTTTTTTTTTTTTTTTTAATTTTTTTTCAATGTTTATTTATTTTTGGGACAGAGAGAGACAGAGCATGAACGGGGGAGGGGCAGAGAGAGAGGGAGACACAGAATCAGAAACAGGCTCCAGGCTCTGAGCCATCAGCCCAGAGCCTGACGCGGGGCTCGAACTCCCGGACCGCGAGATCGTGACCTGGCTGAAGTCGGACGCTTAACCGACTGCGCCACCCAGGCGCCCCACTGGCATTGTTACTTTTGGCTAAAAGAGGAGGTGCCCCTGGAGGAAGCAATTGAGAGACAACGAAAATAACGTGAGTGTGATGGGGATTCATCTCAGAAAGGAGGGAATCATGACTGCAGGAGGTGACACAGTGGATGTTTAGGAGCTTTGGAGTCAGACAAGCCTAACTTGGATTCTCACTCTCCTATGCTTAGCCCAGTACCTTGCAGCATTTCTGTTAGCATATTTGTGTTATTAGGGGACGTAAGTGGTAAAAGACCTGCAAAATGATTTCCTTGGTGCTTGGCCCATCATCAGCCTTTGCCAAATGATGGCTATGTGATTGGGGTTGGACAATGACTAGGTGACTAGGTGATGATCATGGTTGAAAATTATAGGTCCACTTTGTGCCCTGGGGTTTGAATCTGGGCAGAGCTTGCATCAAGAACCCCCTCCTAGTGAGGACTACATGACCCAGGGCAAAGGCAACTGTTACATGAAGACTGGGGAGAAGACCCTTCAAGTGGAGGCTCGATGTTGCTGCTTGGATTATAGTCCAAATGAAATGCCCATGTGGACTTTGGACACCACCTTGAAACCAGCTTCTGTGGGTATCTTAGCAAAAACCAACGGGGCTGAATTCATAATAGCGCTGAAAGGGGTTGGACACAAACTGTGTAATCTCTGAGTAATGAAACTCAGAGTCGGGAAAGGAATGTCCTTTTCCAGCCATAGTGGAGCTCCTACCCATACGGACTGAGCACCACAGAGAGAGGCCGGGCCAACGGGCTCCTTCTCATGGAGACACCTGCCACTGAGACAGAGTAGATGCACTCTGTTGGGGAAGTAGGGCAGGACAAAACTTTGGGACTTACTTTCTGCCTTCAGAAAGTTGGTGCAGGAGAGCCTGGAAAAAAAAAAAAACAAACAAGCAGTTGGAGATGATTAGAGATCAGGTGAGCACCTGATCTGTGGATTGTTCTCTTGGTTGTATCTTCATACTCAAAAAGAGGGTCTGAATAACCATGCAATAATCTGAGTTTTACCAGTTACCCTTCTGTACAGAGTCTACAATTATTTTTGATCTATTTTTTGCTTGTTTTTTAAATTTTATATTTGAGAGAGAGAGAGAGACAGAGACAGAGACAGAGCACAAGCAGACGAGAGTCAGAGACACAGAGACAGAATCAGAAGCAGGCTCCAGGATCTGAGCTGTCAGCACAGAGCCCAACACGGGGCTCGAACCCATCTACCATGAGATCATGACCTGAGCCGAAATTAGACACCTCACCAACTGAGCCATTCAGGCGCCCCCACAGTCTACAATTTTGCCAAAAGAATATCCTTATCCGTCTGTGTACACATTTTAAATGGATTTGAAACTAACATAAGTTCCTATTTTTATAAGAAGAGTATTAACCTTATTGTAAAAAATAAAGTCCGTCGTTAACCCGAATTATAAACAAAATGCCCAAAGGTTATAGAAAGAAGCTGCCATGTTTCTGCCTAAACAAGAAGACAAAAATAGACATTCAATATTACCATGCCTTCCTCACTTAAAAGTCACAACTTTCTCCAGCAATGGTATTACTGAATCTGTTTCCTCCACACGTCTCCTTTAGTGGCATCATCACAGAGTTGGAACCAGTCAGAGTCAGAAGAGCTGAGATGGCATCCACACGTGTAACGAAGTTGGATTCTGTCTCCGAAGGTTAGAGTGCCTGAGTGCACCTCTCAATTTGAGCACCAATCAATACAATCCACAAGCAAGATGGGTCACATATTTGGGAGGGAAAGGAAGCGAGAGTAGCTCTAAGCATGGCGACCTCATCAGGACTCAGCACAGTGCAGACCACAGCATGACACCTGTGCACACGTCCGCGGGCTGATTAATGGGCTGTCACCTTAGTTGTTGACTGGTGAATTATTTATACTTATAAACTGCTAAATAATTTAAAGCCGATATCTTAAATTACAGCTGAGAGTGACAAGGAGAAGGTGGCCTAAAACTCCACCC
This sequence comes from Leopardus geoffroyi, assembly GCF_018350155.1. Taxonomy (NCBI): domain Eukaryota; kingdom Metazoa; phylum Chordata; class Mammalia; order Carnivora; family Felidae; genus Leopardus; species Leopardus geoffroyi. Next base: position 56,350,988 of record NC_059336.1, read on the forward strand.
GGAGAGATCAATGTCCTTGTTCTCAGGGCACTTTAGAACACAATTCCTGCTGACTGTTCTCAGAAAAGAGATGGAAAACAAAAAAGTATGTCGACTTGGTATAACATGTTCGAGAGAGTAAAATCCTTCAGCAATCAAAGAGAAAGTTGCTTTAAATGAAACAAACGTGATAACAGCTCTGAGGGACACTAGGAAATAAAAAATATTTGGCTTCCAAATGTGATCATGAAATCTAGACCCACTGTGTGTGTGTATGTGTGTGTATATGTGTGTGTGTGTGTGTGTATTTGAGAGAGAGAGAGAGCATGTGCAAGTGGGAGAAGGGCAGAGAGAGAGGAAGAGAGAAAGCAAGAGAGAGAAAGAAGAGAGGAATCTTTAAGCAGGCTCCACATTCAGCATGGAGCCCCACAGGGCTCAATCCTACGACCTTGGGATCACAACCTGAGCTAAAATCAAGATTCAAAGCTCAGCCGACTGAGCCACCCGGGCTCCCTTAGACCCACTGTATATTTTAAACTTCGCTTCAAAGGAGTTTACCATGCTCTGTGACCACAGAAGACCTGGGCACATATTTATTGTCACCTGTGGCTACTATGTTACATTTTGTTTTGTTTTCTAGAACAGCAAACAGAGCTTAAAAATAAAATATTAGTTAACATAATGTGGGGGAGGAGATAGGGGGCTGCAAATGATCAGTTCCAAGCCATTTATATCGAGAAGAACAAAAATAAAGGGGAGATTGAAAAGAAAAAAAGTGAAGGTTCTTATAACCCATTGTTGCCACAAAGAAATGTCACGATAACCCTATAGATTGAAGAACGTTGAAAATGGCTTTTGCATGCTATTTAAGAATATTAAGTATCTGTTGTGTAAATAAGAGGTCAAATTTTAAGATAGCATTGCAATATTGCAACTGGGATTTTCCAATAACTTAAGTGAGATTTTCGTTTTTGGCTTTCTAGTTGACTAAAAACCTCCTCTGTGTGTGTGTGTGTGTGTGTGTGTGTGTGTGTGTGTGTGTTTAACGCAGGATTTCAAGGGAAAAAAATGGAACTAAAATGGACTCCCAATTCCTCTGATCGCTATCTTTCTTCACACATTTCATAAAAGTCTCCTCTTATCATGGCTTTTATAGGTCTATCCTCTTTTTTAAAAACTTTTTTCATGTTTATTTATTTTTGAGGGAGAGAGACAGACCATGAGCAGGGAGGGTCAAAGAGAGAGTGAGACACAGAATGTGAAGCAGGCTCCAGGCTCTGAGCTGTCAGCGCAGAGCCCTATGCAGGGCTTGAACCCACGAACCGTGAGATCGTGACCTGAGCTGAAGTTGTACACTAACTGACTCAGCTACCCAGGTCCCCCTAGATAGATCCTTTTTTTAATGGTTGTTTATTTTTGAGAGAGAGAGAGAGAAGGAGAGGCGGGGCGGGGGGAGCGGAGAGAAGTTCCAAAGCGAGCTCCACACTGACAGCAGAGAGCCCGATGCAGGGCTCGAACACAAGAAAACCGTGAAATCACGACCTGAGTTGAAGTTGCAAGGTTACTTTAAATACCTATTTCCAGTGACTATTCAACCAGTGACTTCTGTTGCTCTTGATGGTCTGCCCTGAAATTATTAGTGACTTGCCTTTCATCACAGCTTCTTGCAAAAAGGCTTTAATACACTTTCCTAAAATTGGATAAGGCCAGGTTCCCTCAGTCTAGTTCTTTCCCTAGAAGAAAAAAAAAAAAGTGAACCTAAGTGATGCTTTTCGTTCGTTTGTTTGTTTTAGAAAAAAAAATATTGTATTATAATGGCAAATAAAGAAAGACTGCGTGTGAGTCTTGGCCATATACAGAGTCTGGAGTTTGTTATAAACCAGGGGCAGCTGTACCGTTGTGTTACCTCTGTATGAGGGCACAGCCTGCCTTCTTGTTTGCCTGAAGCAGCAATGTTCAGTGTCACCCTCTTGTTTCCAGAAGGAGTCTTCCAGATTTTCCGTAAGTAATCTTCTAGATTTTCTGTCTCCTACTTGAAATGATAATTTTGCAAGCCTGTTCCTGATTTCCCATTTAGTCTTCTCAAACTTTGAATAGACATCAACTGTCATCTCAACTAAGGAGAGGGGGAGAAATCTGAAGTGAGAACGTTCTAAACAAGATAATCTCCTCTCTCTGGATTTTGTAGACTTGCTTAGTGACACAATTATATTCCGTTTCCAAAATTAGGTATAATCATCTTCTTTTTTGTAAAGGTTAATAGACACTTAAGAACAACACCAAGTGACTAGATAGGCTTCTAAATTTGGGATCCAAGATCAAAAAACTTGACTTAGTGCTACCACTATACTAAAATATTGAAATACTATTTCATTTTTTTATTTTAGAGGGAGAAAACATAAAAGCAGGGGAGAGGGGCAGAGGGGGTGAGAGAAAGGGAGGGAGGGAGAAACACAGGGAGAGAGAGAGAAAGACAGAGAGAGAGAAAGAGAGAGAGAGAGACAGAGAATCTCAAGCACAAACACAGGGCTCAACCCATGACCCTGGCTGGGATCATGACCTGAGCCAAAATCAAAAATGGAATGCTCAAATGACTCTGTCACCCAGGCGCCCTGATATGTGTGTGTGTGTGTGTGTGTGTGTGTGTGTGTGTGTGTATACATTTTTTTTGAGAGAGAGAGAGAGAGAGAGAGAGAGAAAGTGTGAGCAGGAGATGGGCAGAGGGAGGGAGAGAAATGTTAAGCAGGCTCTACCCCCAGTACAGAGCCTGACATAAGGATCCATCTCAGGACAGTGAGATCATGACTTGAGCCGAAGTGGGACACTTAACTGACTGAGCCACCCAGGCACTTGAAATACTTACTATTTTAATATTGTACTTGCCATGTAAATGCTGGTTTCAAAATTTCTTTATTCAAGGAAGACTGTTACCATGAACTCTAGATTCCTAAAATGAACCACTTATGTGACCACACCAAACTTCGTTGACTGATAAGGACCTAAGACATAACATGTAAAACCAAAACCTTTGATTTAGGCTACTTGGTTTCTCTCAATTTTTCACTATCTCAGTTAATGGGTCACTCTCTATCTAGTTCTTCCAGTCTCAAATTAAATCCTGTCTGATTACTATTTTCAGTTCAAACTCTACATCTAAGCATTGAGTAAGTCCTATTGACTCAGCCTCAAAACATACCTATAATCTGGACTTCCAGTTAGGGCAAGATTTTCATGGCAAAATAGTCTATATAATCTCCCTAAATTCCATAAATGCATACATACATACATACATACACAAATAGACAAATAACACAGACTTCTGGTCCAGGCCAGATGGCCTAGATCTCTTTTTCCATGGTACTCTCTACTAAACACAACTAAAATCACTTGAAATAACAGAAGAGACAAGAATTCTGAACTGGGGTGAGACGAACAGGCTCAGGAGACCAGGACTAGGGGGACTGTGGTCTCCCCACCCAACAGAGGAGATGACTCACACCCTGTTTCTGACCACTGACCTAACAAAAGAAGGCTTTACAGGTTGGGCCATTCCCCTGTTGGATTGAATAGTGTCGGGTTAGCCAACACCCCAACAGCCAGGGAAGTGCTCTTTTCTTCCATGGAGCCAGAGGCTCCCTTTCCCACAGAGAGGTATGGATTTGGAAGATGAGATTCGCCAGAGGGATTCAACAACAGGAGGAGCAGCCAAAAAAGGGCCTTTGTGCCCAGGAGACTGAGACTCCTGTCCCTTACCTACGATACCAGAGGCATGGGCATACCACCTCAACAGAAACCTGATTGGGCAGCCATCTCTGTCTTTACCAGGCAGGGCCATTCTGCTCTAACAAGTGCCCTTTCAGGGAAGCCTCTTTGCTCTCATGGGCCTGAGGCCACTGTCCAACACCAGGAAACATCCAAACAGGTAAACGCAGCCACATGAGCTGCCTGCCCTGAAATACTTCTTTGTCCAGGAAGGCTAGACTCCATCCCCTACCGGGAGGCACTTAGGAAACCTGGCAGGGAAACCCTATCTGCTCCCTTCCATAGCACCGGCAGGGGCCAGTGGGAGCCCTAGAAGCACCAGATAAACCAAGTAAACCAAAGTAAACCAAAATAAACCCAAAAGTATACTGAAGATTAAACTGTCATGGGAACTCCAGCCTCCCAAAACAGAATGATTCTCTGCAAAAATAGAAGATTTAAATAAGACCCAAAACATCATAAATAATGGGCACAATTGAAAATCACTCATCGTACCAAGAAACAAGAAAAGCACAACTTGAACGAGAAAGGACAATGATCGAATGCCAATCCCAAGGTGATTCAGTTGTTGGGATTATCTGACAAGATTCTTAAGGCAGCCATCATAAAAATGTCTCAACAAGTCATTTCAAATTCTCTTGAAACAAAAGAAAACTAGAAAGTCTCAGGAAATAAGTAAAAGTTATAAAAAAGAGCCAAATGTAGAACTGAAATATACAATAACCCAAAATTAAACAACAAAAAAGAAACCTCTCTGATGGGCCCAATTGTAACGTGAACATGACAGAGAGTAGGACCAGAGAACAAAGAGAAAATAGTAAACTAAGAAAAAGAAACAACAACAACGACAAAAGAAAGAACAACAAGAAAGCCTCAGGGACCTGTAAGGCAATAATGGACAACTTGAAGTCTCAGGAGAAATTGAAAGAGACAATGGGCTAAAAGAATATTTGAAGAAATAATCACAAAACTCCACATATTTGATGAAAAATATCATTTGAGAAAACCCCCCAAAGAATAAACACAAAGAAATCCACGCTAAGACACACATTAAGTAAACTGCCACAAACTAAAGACAAAGAAAAAAACTTAATGGTATACAAAGGGAAATGACAAATTGCATATAGAAGCCAATTCTTTTATTAATGAAATTTATTGTCAAATTGGTTTCCATACAACACCCAGTGCTCATCCCAACAGGTGCCCTTCTCAATGCCCATCGCCCAACTTCCCCTCCCTCCCACCCCCACATCAACCCTTAGTTTATTCTCAGTTTTTAAGAGTCTCTAATGATTTGGCTCCCTCCCTCTCTAACAGTAAACTTCTTATTTGAAACTGTGAAAGTCAGAAGAAAATGAAAGAAAATGCTCTTACTCAACTATAAGAACAAATACACTTCTTTTTTTCAAGTGCTCAGGGAACATTTATCAAGGTAGATTAAATTAATCTCAACAAGGGATGCCTGGCTTGTACAGTTGGTAAAGTATGGAACTCTTGATCTCCAGGTAGTGAGTTTGAGCCTGATATTGGGTGTGGAGCCTACTTAAAAGAAAGAAAAGAAAAGAAAAGAAAAGAAAAGAAAAGAAAATGAAAACCAATATGAACAAGTTTAAATAAATTGGAATTGTGTCAAGTATGTTCTCTGACCACAATGGACTCAAACAAGAAATCATTAACAAAAAGGGGATAATTTCTAAACACACAGAAATTAAGCAACACACTTGTGAGTAATCTGTGGGTAAAAGAATAAGTCTGTAAGAAATTAAAAATGCATAGAACTGAATGAAAATATGCAGATCAGAATACATAGGATGCTGCTAATGCAATGATGAGAGAAAAAAATCATGCCATTGTGATAGTTATTTTTATGTGTCATCTGGGAGGGGATGGTTTAGGATAAGTTTGATACTTAAATCAGTGAACATTGAATAAGCATAATCCTCCATAATGTGAGTAGGCCTCATCCAATCAGTTCAAGGCCTGAGTAAAACAAAAAGACTGACTTCTCCTAACAGGAGAAAAATTCTACAGATTGTGGACTTCACAGTCTTCACTATTGTGTGAGCCAATATCTTATGAGAAATCTCTCTTTTCTTGCTTTCTTAAATATGTATGACCACCCAGACTGAGGAAACTACAGACCAGTATCACTTATAAATTTAAATGCAAGACCTCCAAAAAATATATTAGCAAACTACATCCAACAGTGTATAAACATATTTATGACCAAAAGGGATTTATTTTACATATGCAATACTAGTTTAATATTAAAAAGTCAATTTAATCCACCATATCAGTAAGCTAAAGAAGAAAAATCACATGATCATATTGATTTTTTTGCGGAAAAGTATTTAAATCCCATACCTATTCATTACTTTAAAAAAAAACAGTAAGTAGGAAATAAAAAGGAACTGCCTCAACTTGATAAAGAACATTTATAAAAAACCTACAGTTAGCATCACAGTAAATGGAAGAAATACCAAGTTATTTTTCTGTAGGGTAAAGAAGAGGGAAGGATGTCTGCTCTAACATTGGAAAGTTACAGCTGTTGCAATAAGTGGAGAAAAAGAAATAAAAGGCATTCATAGTAAAAAGAAAGAAATAATACTGTCCGTAGTACCAGGTGACATGGTTATCTACATGGAAAATCCCAAGGAATCTGCTACGAAAATTCCTAGAACTGATAAGTGCATTGGACAAGGTTATGAAACACAAGTACAATGTCTACAAATCAATGGTATTTCTATATACAAGTAGCGAGCCTACGAAAGCAAAATTACAAACATGACACCATTTATAGTTGCTCCAAAGAAAAGGAAATACTAAGGTATGCACTTAAGCAGGTACAGAATTTATTTATTTATTTATTTATTTATTTTAATTTTTTTTTCAACGTTTATTTATTTTTGGGACAGAGAGAGACAGAGCATGAACGGGGGAGGGGCAGAGAGAGAGGGAGACACAGAATTGGAAACAGGCTCCAGGCTCTGAGCCATCAGCCCAGAGCCTGACGCAGGGCTCGAACTCACGGACCGCGAGATCGTGACCTGGCTGAAGTCGGACGCCTAACCGACTGCGCCACCCAGGCGCCCCTGAGGTACAGAATTTATATGTTAAAAATTACAAAATGCCAATGAAAGAAATCAAAAAGGAAACTAATGAAGAGCTATACTTTGTTCATGGATTGTAAGGGTCAACTTATTAAAGATGCCAATTCTCCATATATGTGTATATAAATGTGAAATCCCACCAAAGTTTTATGTAGGCATAGAAAATCTTATTCTATAGGGTGCCTGGGTGACTCAGTTGGTGGAGTATCTGACTCTTGATTTGGGCTCAGGTTATGATCCCAGAGTCATGGGATCCAGCCCTGCATTGGGCTCTGTACTCAGCGTGGAGCCCACTTAAGATTGCCTCTCCCTCTGTTTCTCTCCCCCACTGTGCTCTCTCTGTGTCTCTCTAAAAATTAGAAATAAATAAATAAATAAATAAAAGAAGAGAAAAGAAAATAATATTCTAAAATGTATATGTGAAGCACTGGCCTTAGAATAGCTAAGAAAACTATGCTAAGTAAACATAAAGTATAGCAATCCCTCTACATCCTATCAAAGCTTATTATACAGCTATGGTAATCAAGATAGTGTACTATGAGAGAGAGATAGACATATAGATCGGTGTAATCAAATAGAGGCCCAGAAACTGATCCATACAAACATGCTCAAGACATTTTTAAAGAAAGATACAAAAGAAATTCAGTGAAGGAAGAATAGCTTTATCAACAAATCGTGCTGGAGCTATTGGATATCCCTAGGTAGAACAAGATTAACTTTCAGCTAAACCTCATATCTTACAGAAAAAAGTAATTCAAAATGCCGCAGAGACTTTAACGTAAATGTATATCCATAAAACCTTTAGGAAAAACAAAAGAAAAAAAATGGAGGGAAATCATTGGGATCTAAGACAAAGGTGAGGAGTTCTTAGATGACACCAAAAGCAAAATCTTTAAAGGAGAAATCGATTAATTAAATATTATCAACTTTATATTCTTCCATATTAAAGGCCCATGAGGAAGATGAAAAGACAAGCTACAAACTGGGAGAAAATATTTGCAAACTACATATACGACATAGAATTAGTATGTAGAAGTTACAAAACACTGTTATAAGTCAACATTAAAAAATAAGCATTCCTACTGGAAAATGAGCAAAAGGCGCGAAGAGACATTTCACTGAGGAGGATATATAGATGGCAAGTCAGCATCTTAAAAGATGTTCAATAGTCAGTCATCAGGAACCACAAGTTAAAATCACAATAGGATGTTACCCTGTAACTATCAAAATGGTTAAAATAAAACAAACAAAAAAGCTGCAACATCAAATACTGGTGAGGATGTAGTGAAACTAGATCAGTCATCATACGTGGCTGGTAAGAAAGCAAATGATACAGCCATTCTAGAAAACAATTTGGCAGTTTCTTATAAAACTAAAGACGCAATTACCGTACAACCCAGCAATTGTGCTTTAGGCCATTTGTTCAGTAGAATGAAAACTTGCATTTCACAAATGTTCATTTCAGATTGATTCATAATAGCCCAAAACTAGAAAGAGCCCAGACGTCCTTCAAAAGATGAGTGGGTAAATGAGCTGTGATACATACATATCATAAAATACTACACAGCGATAAAAAGGAACACACTGTCTACGACAACTTGGATAGATTTTCAAAGAAACACGGTGCATGAAATAAGCAAATTCCATACTGTGTGATGCTGTTTATTTAACATTTAGAAGTGACAGAAGTTTAGCGCCCCAGGGTGTAAGTGGGTGGGGACATAAACTGGTCAGGTTTGGCTGCATACTTTGGCAACTGTGCATAGGTAGTAAAAGGAAGAGAAAGGAGACTTCCAATGGTCCTAAAAAACAGCATAACATGGAGACTGCCATCAAATAATTGCCTCCAAAAGGCAAGAACCCATCTCCGAGGTGCATATGCAGCAAGGTTTTCTGAAAAACTCAGAGAAACTAGAAAGGGTAATTTTTGGCTCCGATTTACAGGTAAGTTAAAAACAGACAATGGAGCTCTCCTATGGGGTCATCGGAGCAGCAATGAGAATTGGGGTGATTCTCAAAGACCTCAAAAATACCCACATATAAAAAAATAAGAAATAAGACCCCTTCCTGTTTAGAATGTCAAAGACCCATCAGGAGGAGGGTGGGGGAAAATACCGGAAATGGAATTTATATTGGGCAAGGTTGAAAGACAAGGGGTAAAGGGGAGAGAGAAGTTTCATTTACTGAAGGCAGGGATAGAAGCAGATGAGAATAGTGGAAGTGGCTAACAGAAAAAGCGATTTTGCAAAAAGAAATTGAGATGACAACAGATGGAGGAGGTCTGGATCAGAGAAGCAGGAATCCTATGCTGATCGACCCGAAATCCTTACCCGTCAATTTCCTAAGCTACAAAGACTCATATCCATTAATCATGATGACAGAACAAAAAACTGCAGGTGAACCCCAAAGTATAAGTGTCGTAGTAGTAAAGAGCCAACTAAGTCAAATAATGAAGCAACACACAAGGGAAGCACCTTCAGCAACATGGAAAAATAACATAACATCTAAAATTAAACCAGTTCAGGGCACCTGGGTGGCTCAGTCGGTTGAGTGTCCGACTTCACCTCAGGTTATGATCTCAAGCTTTGTGACTTTGAGCCCTGCGTTCGGCTCCGCTCTGACAGTGCAGAGCCTGCTTGGGATTCTCTCTCTCCCTCTCTCTCTCTGCCCCTCCCCTACTCATGCTTGCTCTCTGTCTCTCAAAATATGATAATTTTTGAAAAAGAATGTTTTAAAAATAAAACAAAACAAAAAAGCAGATGAGATAAGATCTGGTAGAATTCAGGAAACACTTCTGGGAAAAGCAGAAAACCGGAGAGGAAAAAATAATCTGAGAAAGGACAAATTCGTTAAGAAAATAGAGGACAAAAAAAAAAAAATAGAAAATTAAAACTGTCAAAACAAGTAAAAATAATTTAATAACATCCAGGACAAATTTAAGGAAGATGGAGTATGTTTGTCAGAGTCAACAGATGATGTAGAGAACCAAAATAATGGAATTAACGAAAAACAAACAAAAAACAAACAAAACAAAAAACACAAAACTACCAGAAAGTTAAAGGTGACTATTTTTCTTGAGGAAAGAGGAATTAAAGCTACTTACTAAATGGGAACTTTGTCTCACTGAAATATTTCACCAGAAGAGTCAACATTAAGAATATTTTAATAAATACACTTGACTTTAAAATAAGAAAATCCATGGGGCGCCTGGGTGGCGAAGTCGGTTAAGCGTCCGACTTCAGCCAGGTCACGATCTCGCGGTCCGTGAGTTCGAGCCCCGCGTCGTCAGGCTCTGGGCTGATGGCTCAGAGCCTGGAGCCTGTTTCCGATTCTGTGTCTCCCTCTCTCTCTGCCCCTCCCCCGTTCATGCTCTGTCTCTCTCTGTCCCAAAAATAAATAAACGTTGAAGAAAAAAAAAATTAAAAAAAAAAAATAAGAAAATCCTATGTTAGACATCGAGGCAAAAAAAAAAAAAAAAAAAGGCCACTAATGAGGAAAATAAACCAGATTGACATCTCCCTTATCAGAACCAGCACTTTATATCCGCAAAATGTTGAACATCATGCTTAAGACATTTAAAAAATTAAAAAAAAAATTAAAAAAAAATCCAAATGTTTCATCCCTAACCAAATTGATATTCAAAGAATAGGCTACAGAAATGGTGAAAATTTGTGCCAGAGCTTGAAGTATTTTTCCTACTGGTTCCTCCTGAGAAAGGACCAACCACGTATTAGTGAAAAGCACAGACATGTTTAACTGCAGAATGGAAACTAGCAACTGGAAATAACGTGACAGAATAGGCCTGCCATTCGTGACAATGTGGATGGGCCTGGATGTTATCGTGTTAAGTGAAATAAGTCAGACAGAGATAGACAGTTACTATGTGATTTCATATATATATATATATATATATATATATATATATATACATGCACACACACACATGTATATATACACGTATATATACATATATATATATATATATATACACGTATATATATATGTATATATACACGTATATATACGTGTATATATACATATATATATACATATATGTATATGTGTATATATATATATAGTCTCCCAAAAAACAAAACGAATGAACAAAGCAAAACAGAAACATATTCGTAAATACAGAGAACAAACTGGTGGTTGCTAGAGGGGAGAGAGGTGGGAAGATGGGCAAAATAGGTGGAAGGGATTAAGAAGCACAAACTTCAAGGGGCGCCTGGGTGGCTTAGTCAGTTGAGAGACCGACTTGGGCTCAGGTCTTGATCTCACGGGTTGTGAGTTCGAGCCCCGAGTCGGGCTGACAGCCCAGAGCCTGCTTCAGATTCTGTGTCTTCGTCTCTCTCTTCCCCTCCCCCACTCCTGCTCTGTCTCTCTCTGTCTCAGAAATAAATAAACATTAAAAAAAATTAGGTGTAAAATAAATAAGTCATCGGTATGAGAAGTACAACATAAGAAATATAGTTAATAACACTGTAATAACACTGTATGGTAACAGGTGGCAACCACACTTATTGTGGGAGCCCTGAGTAATGTATAGAATTACAGAGTCTCTATGTTGTACATCTGAAACTAATATAAACGTGTTTAACATAAACATTGTATGTACTTCAGTTAAAATTTCTAAGGGGTGCCTGGGTGGCTCAGTTAAAAATAGAATTAAAGGGGTGCCTGGGTGGCTCAGTTGGGGTTGAGGGTCCGACTTCAGCTCAGGTCATCATCTCACACCCGGTGAGTTTGAGCCCCGCGTCAGGCTCTGGGCTGACGGCTCAGAGCCTGGAGCTTGCTTCGGATTCCGTGTCTCCCCTTCTCTCCGCCCGTCCCCTGCTCATGCTCTGTCTTTCTCTGTCTCAAAAATAAATAAAAACATTAAAAAAATAGAATTAAAAATATAAAGTAAATAAAAGCCAAAGCCAACAATTGGAAGGAAGGAAGGAAGGAAGGAAAGAAGGAAGGAAGGAAGGAAGAGGAAGAAATAACATGTAAATGTTATATTTTCTGACAATATAGACACATTTGTAGTAAAACGAACAAAGTAGAAGAAAAATGAAGAACCTAATGGAAAGAAGAATAAGTCTATTGATAGAATCCTAAGTATTAAACAAATCATCTTTAATTTGACTCTGAACACAGAGGAAGGATCAAAACAAGTTTTAGGGCATAACAGTATCTAAAGAAAAAAAAAGAGAGCTATACGTCTACTTATAAACTCATTGTGTAAACATAATCAATAGAACAATATGTCATAATTTTATAAATGCCATAAGAACCACCCAATCAAGAGGATAAAAGATAGCATATAAGAAAAAGAGCCAAAAATGAAATACTGTGTTGTATCAATGAACGCAATTGGCTTACTTCAACTACAATTAAAATCCATCCCTAGACAGTCTCTGTCTCTTGAAGAAAGAAGTCACAAATAAATAGGAGGAGAATATTCACTCCTTAGTGTGAACCCCGCACTGTGGTATTAGGTTTGAGTTGGAGATGTCAGTGTAAACTCACATTTATTTTAATAGACAGATAGATACGGATATAATATACATATGTGGGCACACATTGGGCATATACATGTGTGTATTTCCTTTCTGTGTTTGCTGAAAGTGTCTGGAAACAGTGATATTCCGGGAGTCTAAAGAATACCTAGTGCCCAGATTGTGGCTTCTTAATACTGCTCCCCAGGTAGAGGAATCAGGGCTTTTCACAGAAATGGATGATTCTGGGACCAGGGTATAGAAAAGAGAAGATGAGCTTGGAACATTTTGCGGTGCCACAAAGTACAGAATTGTCTATATTTATACACACCTGTCAAAAGAACACAGGAGTCAAAATGAAAGAAGAATGTCTAAGACTTGACTAATCTGAGCAACAAAACAATTAATGCCAGTAAGTGGATTATAGCCCAAAGAATAAAAGAAATATCGAGTCCATGTTGACATAAACAAATGACTGAATAAATAAATAAATGGGGATAAGACGCAAAACTTTCTTACAGAATTACAAATAATAAATGAAGATACCCTCCCCAGGGGATAGAGCTTAATTTCCCACCCCCTGAGTGTGGGACTGAGTAACCACCCACTGCCAAAGAATACAGAAAGGGAAATGTAGTCACTTTTGAGTGTAGAAACCTGGGGAGAACTAATGCATCTTTAATCCAAACACTGTTTACCCCCTTTACCTGCTCATCCACACCTCTCCAAGATGCAATTGGTGGGAAAACAAAATGAATGATTAGGCAGAGCAAAGCATCCCGCATTCTCATCCAGGACCATTACATGAAAGAGAGAGAGAGAGAGATAGAGGGAGAGAGATGATTTCTTTATTCTTTCAACCACCAATTTGTAGGATCTCTTGGTTACGTCAACTTAGCTTTTTAACCTTCTCCATGAAATCTGATTGGTGATCAACTTGTGCTTCTTAAACCTTTTGACTTTGAGTTCCTTAAATTCCTTCTGCCCGGACTGAAACCACATCGTTTACTTCTACCAAACAATTAAGATACTTGATAACCACTTACAAGATTATGTTTCTTTGCCCAGAGATAACTGAATTTTCTTTTTTTTCTTATTTTTTTTAACGTTTATTTATTTTTGAGACAGAGAGAGACAGAGCATGAACAGGGGAGGGGCAGAGAGAGAGGGAGACACAGAACCTGAAACGGGCTCCAGGCTCTGAGCCGTCAGCCCAGAGCCCGATGCGGGGCTCGAACTCACGGACGGCGAGATCATGACCTGAGCCGAAGTCCAAAGCTTAACGGACTGAGCCACCCAGGCGCCCCCAGGGATAAGTGAATTTTCAAAGAGAAGCAAATGAAGCAGTCATTCTCAGATGAATTAATCTCCCTCAATGGTGAATTTAAAAAAAAAAATCATTATTGGAAGACGAGGGGAAGAACCAGAAGTTGTTAAACAGATGTCTTTGTTGAGAATATGCACGAACTAATGAAACCAGGTGATGATGCTATGTGATGCTACCACTGTTGCCGAAGACACATCTACCTTCACAGGGCAAATGGTGTGAGAAGGGATATTCAGTGTAGTGAATAGCCGTGAAATGGATTCTTTCAAGATTTTATTTACTTGAAACTGTTGAATGTTTAAACTTAAGCGCATGCATGAACAGACCGTGCGTATATTGCCCATTTGAGAATAACTGGGTGATTTCTGCTCATCTTTAGACAACAGCGGTCCATGAAAACAAGTTGAACGAGTCTATCAAGAACAGCAGGTCACAAACAACCCAGGATTTAGCATCTGTGCAAAGAAAGCTGGCGAGGAGAGCCTTTGGAATTTCTAAACTTTCTTGTAATGGAAACGCTTGCAATTGCGAGACCTGGCTTTCTTATTTTAAACATCAGCCATTTCTTTTTGAACAGGTAGGTGGAATCATAGAATTAGGATGTAGAACAGGTAGGATGTAGAATTTGAGAGGCAGAGCAGGTGTTAGGGAGCATATCGTTGATCAACCCGGGGTGTGGCGTCTGGAGTAGAATGCCAAGGTCCTGATCCTCTTTGCTTTGCTGGCCAGGCACTTGCCAGCTCCGAGACCAGAGTCTCTTTCTCTGTAAGGTGGTTCCAATTCCCACAGTCTCCTTGCAAAAGAAATAGATGCAACTAGATTTCAGCCTTAGCTGCTTTCCTCCCTCTGTATCACTTGATGTCTTCTTGTCTTTTGAGTCGTGTTTCATGTTTACTCTGACCATGCAAAGCAAATTCTCTGCTTTCTTCAATTATTTTTATTAGCTTAATCCTGATAAATTTTTGTTTAATTGTCCCCATCTAAGAGAGTGGGTACGTGGGCTGTTTTGTTCCTCTACTCCCAGGACTCTGTAATATTTGACTGAATGAATGTGGGAAGATCTACTTTAGTAACTTTAGTAACTTTACCCCTCACTTGAATTTCTGTGTGTAGTTGAATGTGGAAGACCAGAGCTTGGAAAAGCTTTTTCTGTAAAGAAGCAGATACATACAGCCTCTGTGGCAATCATTCAACTCTGCTGTTTTAGCACAGAATCGATCATAGAAAATATGTAGAGGAGTGCCTATTTCTATGTTGCAATAAAACTTTATTGGCAAAAACAGTGGGTGGGCCAGACTTCGCGGAAGGACTAGAGTTTGCCCACCCCTGTGATGAATGGTTAGATGTGAGGCTGCTTTGTTAATATATAAAATTTGAATTAACCACTCTCTAAATACTTGGCAAGTATATTCAGTATTAAGCCTGCCATCAAATCTAGTTAATAGCATTCATTGTGCATAAAGTGTATCCTAAGTGAATAAAATTTCATATCTGCATAGCTTGCATTATTTACATATCACCTCATTCAGTGACATAGGTAGACTGGTTGAGGTGGCCAAAAGTGGTCTGAGACTTGGGAGCTATGGCTTTCTTTTTTAACCAGATCATTTTCTACCTACTGTATTACCGTGGGCAAATGGAAGAATATTTCTGCACTATAATCTCTGAAAGTGAATGAAACATTATGCACACTGTCCCTGATCACATGTGGGTATGCCAGATGTCTCTGCATTACCCATGACTTCCAGACCAATCTTGAGGACGTGAGAAAACATCCAATACAACATTATAGATTTAAAGGTATCCTAGTAAATAGAAGGTGTTGCAGTTGCTAGAACAGAAGAGACTTTGGTCAATTTCAAGCTGGGTCAGTCTGGATGAATAGAATGTGTGGGTAAGACAGAAATTTCAGCATCCGCAGACACATCTGACAAGCAAAACAAAAATAGCAGAGGAAAACTTCAGAAGGAAAAAAGGAAATTATACATTAGAAATATGATACAATCAGCTTCGTTATCCCAGAAAACAGTGGCAAATTTTCTGGGAGACTTTCAGTAAAACTGGCCAAAAGTTTCAGATAATTAGCAAAGATAAGAATCTGGATCCAAGAGAGACAGCCCCAGATCTTTGAGATACAAAGGCAAGATGTGCATTCTCTGTGCTTCTCTTAGGAATGCACACTTCTCTGACTTCTTCATTTCCTTGACTCTCCAAAGCTCCCTGACCTGTTTTATCTTCACTTTCTGCGTGTCCTTTATAGAAATTATTAATTTACAGCCTTGATTCATACAAATTATTCTGGTGTTTTCTTTCCGGCTTTTACTTCTCCTATTGTAATGCCTTCATACACTGTAGACTACTATTTATTTTGTATCCTTACCCATAACATCTTGGCTCCAAATTTAGGTCCCTAAGCTATCTAAATTGTTCTGCTAACCAAATTAAATCCCAGAGCTTAGAGCAGCCACAGAAAAGGTTTCCTACATCCCATCCTGGTGCTTTAATTGAAATTAAAGTAAATTATTCACACAGTGCACATTAATGTTGGCTCTGCTCCTTCTTCCTTCTTCCCAAATGACATTATGAGTTATGCCAAACTCAACTCATTTCCATTTTTGATATGGTTAACGAGTGGTAGATGAGGGGAATGCCATTGACAGTATAACTTGATTTCAGTCAGGCTTTTAGGAAAAACAATGACTCTCAGACTTCTCTCTTGGACATGGCAGATAAGTGGTAATTGCATGATATAAGGATATTTAAATAAAAATTGCCAAGACTTGATTAATTGATTGATAAGAATCAGAAAGAAAAATTCCATTTCTGGTTGTTTTCTTCAGCATTTCCTCGTTGGCCTAGCTTTGCGGGTCAAAAGCTATGCTACCATAAAAGCATGTTTTTGAAGATTAATACTATGAGCTAGGTTTTCTTTCATTTTTTTTAGGGATGAAACTTTATGTATAGGCATTGTGTGTGCATATATACATAGCTTAGGGGGAAAGAGACTGGTTGAAAACAGGCTATTATTCCAAATGTTATCTCTGAATGACATGCTTTAGGTTATTTTTTTCCCTTTTATTTTTCAGTATTTTCTAAACTGTAGGTAACATGTACCACTTGTTTTTCAACATTAATATAACATTATATGAGTTATGGTTAGTTTAAAGCCATGGTCAAAGTCAACTAGTAAAATTGACTGGGGGTGAACGCAAAGGTCTACATTTCCATTACAAAGTCAACGTAGTGTGCGTGGGATGGAAGAACACCTGCCATTTACTCAAAAAGATCTGTCCAGCAATTTCACTACTAGATATTTACAAAAATACTAATCCGAAGGGATATATGCACCCTTGTGTTTATAGCAGCATTATCTACAATAGCCAAATTATAAAAATTATGGAAACATCCCAAATTTCCATCGACTGATGACTGATGACTGATGAATATATACATATGTGTGTGTGTATATATATATATATATACACACATATATATAATGGAATATTACTCAGCCACAAAAAAAGAATGAAATCTCGCCACTTGCAATGACTTGGATGGAGCTAGAGAGTCAATGCTAAGTGAAATAAGTCAGTCAGAGAAAGACAAATACCATATGCTTTCACTCAAACATGGAATTTAAGAAACAAAACATATGAGCAAAGTAAAAAAGGGAGACACGCCCAACAACAGACACTTAATTATAGAGAACAAGCTGATGGTTACCAGAGAGGAGGTGGGTGGGGGGGAAGGGTAAACTAGCTGATGGGGATTAAGTTGTGCACTTGCTGTGATGAGCCCTGGGCGACGTATGGAAGTGTTGAATCACTACATTGCACACCGCAAACTAATATGACCCTGTATGCTAACTCATTGGAAGTTAAATGCAAACCAACAAAATGATCTTGTGCCTCAGCTAGCCTTAGGCACCAAAGGAACCCACATAGGGTCACAACTCCCAAAGGAACTAAGAAATACCTGGTCCTGCAGTCAAAAGCATAAAAAAGAATTCCAGTATCTCCCTCTCTCTCTCTCTCTCTCTCTCTCTCTCTCTCTCAAAGAATAACAATTCAATAACTCATCACAGAACTCTTAGGTCCCTTCAGCATTGCACCCAGACGTCTCTCATCCCCAGCTCTCCAGGGTCCCTCCCCCGCTGAAACCCCAAATGGTCCCCCTTGGCCATGATTTACCACAGCCCCCTGCTCACCCCACCGCGGTGTTTACTTTCCAGTTCCAATCCATCCAGATTCCGAAGAGTGGCAGGGGCTTGTTCAAGCACCACCGGCTCCAAATGTGCTCATGAACGCATGTGCTCACTGATGCATGCCGCATTTCGTTTTCCCAAGCTCACAAAGTGCGAGCGAGTGTTTCAATACCTAAAACTTTGTGAAATCAGAGCTAAGGCCCTATGGCTGAGCTGTTCGCCTTGATTTTATTCAAGGGCTCAACCTCTCTTTGGTGCTAGGTTTCGTAACTCTTTTCAAGGCACGGCCTTTTTGTGCCGCCCGCAAGGTTTTCATTACCTATACCATGTATTTATTCACATCGTTATTCATTGGTAAAACTTCACTGTTTTTCTCCCAAACAAGGAAAATCGCTGAAGGTGTCGAAGAGTGTTGAGAATAACATATAGGTCAACAGCTAACGAATAAAAAGATGTTCTTTTTATTAAAAGATAATAATAATGTTGAATTTCTACTGTTCAATGGGATGTTTTGATTACATACAATGAAGGGGAAACCCATTATATTAAAAAATATATATTGTTCATTTTTGAGGGGGGGGGGGCAGAGAGAGGGAGACGCAGAATCTGAAGGAGCCCAGAGCCCAAGGTGGAGGTTGAATCCACAAACTGTGAGATCATGACCTGAGCTGAAGTCGGGCGCCTGACCGACTGAGCCACCCAAGTGTCCCTAGGAAACTCATTACTATATGACTTAAAGGCCCCAGTACGAGAGGTGAAATACAGGATTCTCAGAAGAAATTCCTATAGCCTGTTGGCCCCCCCAACTTCATCTCTTAATTCCAACATTCCTTTCTTGCCGTTAGAACTAACAGAGAATCAGGAGAAGTCAGACAGAAGGACAGGTGTCTTCTCTCTGTCCCTTCTAGAGTCACATGAATATGGTTCATTGAAGTTCACCTCTAAATAGGGTTTTGTTTTTTAGTTAAGGTACCTTGTTTAAGTTCTCTGGAGGTAGACTCAAGTGCCAGGAGAGCACGTGACCTTCAAGGTCAGTAGCTGATCTCTGGTTCTCTTTAAAAAAAAAAAGTGGGGGGGGACTTTGGAAAATTTCAGAAAGTCCGTTTTACTTCTCTTCCAGGTCCAAAGCTCACTGAAGAAATCATACACTGGGTAGTATTTTAGCGAAGAGCAGAACGCCTAAGGCGGAGAACCTGAGAGGGACCTCCGTCATTTGATGACACTGAATCAGCCGGCAAGGGGGGCCTCTTTCCCGTTCAGCTAAATGAGGTAAAAAGAAGAGAGTGTCTGTCGGGAAAGAATAATTTTTTCCATCAATCTGAAATCTGAGATCTGTCTTGCCTGTCTTAAGAGGGTCACTGAGAAGCCGTGGGTTCAGCGAACACTCTTGTTTTGCTCCCTAACGTGGGCACCTCGTAGATGTTGAGGCTCCTATGCTACACAGCGCTCGCATTCTGGACTAAACAAGGCGCCCCAAATCAGCACACCGCCTGGGGGCAGACTAGGAAATCTCACACTACAAACAGGAGCCTCAAAAGTTTCACTTTGGGACATCTCACTATGGAGAAAATTACAAAACAAAACAAAACAAAAATAAATTGCTGCCTACAAGCACTGTGCTTAAATCATCCCTGAGAGTTAGAGTTGATTCCCATAATGCCAGGGAGAGTTCACGTTTTGTTCACATGACTGCTACTTTTAATAAAAATGACCATTTCTCTCCTCTCTTCCTTAAATTCTAACCCAACCAACCTGATGCTCACGGAGACAAAAAGGCAAAAAAAAAAAAAAAAATATATATATATATATATATATATATATATATATATATATATGATCTGGTAAATTATTTGTACCTGTTTGAGAGGCTGTCTTCGTCTGAGATGCACTGTATTATTTATCACGGTGTATAAATATTTATTAAGTGTGCAGCCTATCTTTCCTCCAAAAAGGGGGAACATCAACAACAAACAAACAAAACTCTAAACTCTTTTGAACACTACGAAACTATTCCAGTCAGATTACAGCTTTCGGCAGCAGGGCCACTGATTTAAATGTTGCTTGCTTCAGACAAGCTGCCCTCTGCTTCTACTCACGGGATCACATGACTCTCATTCTCACTTCTGGTCCCCCGTGTATTCAACACAGGGGCCCCCAGTAAGCCCAAGGGAACCTTCCAGAGAGAACTGAGCGGGGAGATATTTCAGTACAGCGCTTTAAAAAAAATCACACGCTTTTTAGAAACTCATCTCTTTACCTCCTTTGTTGTAATAACAGAAATGTCAAATAATTATTGAAGTTAAATCACTGAGAGGAAAAATGAAACAAAACACAATCTTCCCTACTTATTAACACTTACGACTCATTTTGTTTATGTAGTCACCTTGAAATAATTAGTTCATGATAGTCTGGAAGCATTCTCACACGTTCCCACAAAATCTTGGTGAAGAAATTCTAATATCTGGCTGGCAAATGGATTAAAATGAATAAATTATTACTAAAATATACAAATGTTTATATCCTGTCAAGTTATTTTTTACGTCATTTCCCGTGATTATATCTTTCGTAGCTTCTGGAATAATATCTCAACATCAGGTCAAGTTACATTTTCTTTTCAATTTCTGTACCTGTGAACTCTTTTCTTTCTTTTTTTTTTTTCTTTAATATAATTTACTGCCAAATTGGCTAACATACAGTGTGTAAAGTGTGGGGGTTTTGGGGGTAGATTCCCGTGGTTCATCGCTTACATACAACACCCGGTGCCCATCCCAACAGGTGCCCTCCTCAATGCCCATCACCCATTTTCCCCTCTCCCCCTCCCCCCCCATCCACTCTCAGATTATTCTCTGTATTTAAGAGTCTCTTATGGTTTGCCTCCCTCCCTCTCTGTAACTATTTTTTCCCCTTCCCTTCCCCCATGGTCTTTTGTTAAGTTTCTCACGTTCCACATATGAGTTTATGCAGCTGTTTGGTACAGCTCTGATGTTCTCCTTTTAGAAATGCATCAAATAGGGGCACCTGGGTGGCTCAGTTGGTTAAGCTTCCGACTTCGGCGCAGGTCACGATCTCATGGTTTGTGAGTGTGAGCCCCGTGTCGGGTTCTCTGCTGTCAGCACTGAGCCTGCTTCGGATCCTCTGTCCCCTTCTCTCTCTGCCCCTCCCCCACCTGTGCTCTCTTTCTTTGTCTCTCTCAAAATAAATGCATAAATAAACTTCAATTAAAAAATACTGGTAACTGGGAAAATCTGATACCAAGCTATAGAGAAAAGATTCTAAAATTAAGATGTGTTTCAAAATTTCAAAGTCACTCATTTTTATTACAGAAGCAATCCTACTCTGGTCGGTACAGAACAGGGAGAAGATATAGCACGCAAGATATAATGATCATTTAAATGGAAGAAATAAGTAGGGTTAAAATCTTGGTGTATCTCCTTCCAGACTTACTTCTGCAAGTCTGTAACATGTTAGAAAAGTTACATTATAAGGTACATACTGGTTTTGTAACTTGCTTTGTCTGGGTATTGATATACTACTGGCACCTTCCCACGATCTTACATTTATCATCTGCATCCTCTCTAATGGAGGCGTATCATTGAATTTATGTTAACATCTTTATGTTTTAAATTAGCTTTAAATTAGTCTGGTTTTTTAAATTATTATTTCCAACCATTTTTCATCCTCTGACAAACATTCTACTTTGGACTATCATCCTGCTCCACATTTAATCAAGATGTAGGGCTGGGGAGCAAAAGCCAGCTCTAGACCCTTTTTGCAAAATGCCTTGCCTGGTGTGGTAACGCTTTCTCCCATCTGTTGCTCTGATTCGAAAGTCTAATGTCATGCCTTGAGCATGAAAAGAGCTATAGATGAGGCTATGATCTTCAATTTTCCTAAAATCCCTGTTAAAGAAAAAATTGTAATTTGTCTTAGTTTATTAAGATGTAACAGGGCTATAAAATGTAATGCATAAATATACATCGTTGACTAGGGTTTTAATTGTCTTCCCTTAAAACATTTACTCAATGGTTCCACATGAAAATATATTCTTCCGTAATAGCCAGTCTCCTTGGGAATACATGAAACAGCGTATTATAAAATAAGATACATTTTATATGTGCCTAACTGTCTTTGTGAAGAAAATCCTCCTTGTAAGTTGTGATACCATTAGCTGCAATAATTATAACAAAAATAACATTATGGATATGTTATGCTTGGTATAAAAGCTGTAATTATAACCAAAAGGAAAGAAATCTTTACATTCAGTGAAAACTCAGTAAACCAATTTGATTTTGCGTGGATTCATCCTCTTGCTCTTTTCTCAGTCAGAGTTTTTTTTTTTTTCTTTTCACAGTAGAAAGTATGATTTTAATCGTCACGGCTATCTTGCAAATAAATATTTTGTGATATTATTTATTTATTTACCGCAAAATAAATAAATAAAGTGAAATCCCCACTCTTCTTGATTACAAAGCTTATTTAACTCAAAATAGTATCGCAAATAGTCAATCACCCTTTGGTCCAGGAAAAGTAATGATTTATGCCAAGCACAAGGCAGAAAATATACTTAATTTATTCATTGCACAACCTATACACCACCTCAGGGTGGGGCGGGGGGGAGGCTGGAAAAACATTGTGAGCTAATAAATTATTTCTCCTTGTTTGGAAGCCTGTCACTATGGTATACTGCTAGTAAAGCTTATAAATGATTCTTATTCTGGAGATGTTGATAAAAAGGGAAAAAATTGGGCTGTATGACTAAGCTCTGCTTATTTTTCTCTATAAAATTTCGGTAGGAAAATGGGTTCTTAACTAGGCTTTCATCAGAAAATGGTGGACAAGGAATGACCATGAAAAAAAATCATCTCAAAGGTCCATGATTTTTTTTTCTCTTCCTCACGTGTGAAAATACGTTTTTCTTTTCTGATTTCTTACGCTCTTCATATTATTCTTCGTAAATGTCAGCATTTGAATAAACTTCCCAGATCCTACTCCCAGACAGACGTCTACACAGTTGACATAATCCAGATAATTCATGCAAAACTACGCAAATAAAAAACCCTTCTTATTGCATTTGTAACACCCTTATTTCTTTTTTCTTGACCTGAATTACCCCCATAATAGCTCTCTGTAGAGCACCAATTCAAAAATAAATATTGACCCAACACTTTATTTTGTGTTGTGTAGACTTGGCAATGTACAGCCAATAAAAGCTACATTAGAGCATCTGAACACTCAATTTAACCCTGAAAATTTGCATTTATAATTGATGGTTATGTTTAGCTGATTAACAGTATAGAGAAACACTCTGAAGATTACCAGTGAATTCCACTTATTTTGTAAAATAAAACCTAAGTAAGACACTGGTTGAATTTCAATCTACCCCACGATGAGCTGGATTATAAGTAATTCCATGCAAAGGCTCCTAAATTCATTGTTCTAAAATAAGATAAAGCAAAGATATAAAAAAAATTAAATAACTAAACATGGCAAATATAATGAAACAGTGAAAAGATTAGGTAGTCATTTTTAAATAGTTTGAGCGCTGTTGCTAAATATCTTGAAGCTCTCAAAGACACGCAATGGACTCACGAATGTTGACAGTGCTGGATAGATCTTAAAATATTAAACTTCAAGTATTTTAGCATTCAGCAATTTAAGAGGAAGCAAAATAAAAAGACCCTGTGTAGAAATATTTTTCTTCAATTTTGTGTCATCTTATAATTTCTTTTGGAAAACTCTCCCTTATAAAAAGGCTACCTGAAATAAGATTTAGTAAAAGGTAGTAACTAATAATTTAATAGTTATTGACTGGATTTTATTTTAATTTGAGATAAAAAATTTACATTGGTTTCTTCACCATAATCAAAAGCTTCAAATTTTACTGTTGATGTAGAATGAAAACAAACAAAAACTCTACTCAAACATTTTCCTTAAATGCAAAAAGATGTCCTTTGATCAGAAGTGATGAATGAAACTTGTGTTACTATTGCTGTTGATAACTTCGTGACGATCTTAAACTTGGGGTAAAGAAATAAGAAGAGAAAGCCTATCACAGAAGAGACAGAAACACGCTGGGAAATGGGTATCAATCACAATCACATCATGGAGGGTTTATCTATGTCAACACAACCGACACCTGAGTTTTCTTTTATTCAACGTGCATGTATTGAACTCAGAGTAAGTACTAACCCTGTGTAGGATGTTGTGTGTGATACAAAGATAGTCATTAATTTTGTTTATTTCCTTATAGCTCTCCTTTCTTCCAGAAAGAAGTTTAGATGGTACAAAGACGTGTAGAGCATAACGTTAATGTTACTTAAAAGAGATTTTCCATATGTTTTCACTCTTATGTGGATCCTGAGAAACTTAACAGAAACCCGTGGGGGAGGGGAAGGAAAAAAAGAAAAAAAAAAGAGGTTAGAGTGGGAGAGAGCCAAAGCATAAGAGACTCTTAAAAACTGAGAACAAACTGAGAGTTGATGGGGGGTGGGAGGGAGAGAAGGGTAGGTGATGGGCATTGAAGAGGGCATCTTTTGGGATGAGCACTGGGTGTTGTATGGAAACTAATTGGACAATAAATTCCATATAATAAAAGTAAAATTAAATTAAATTAAATTTAAAAAAAGAGAGATTTTCCACATCTTTTCCTCAACCTTATTCACATTGGGTTCCAATTCTTTTTAAAACATGAGGGTCAGGATTTGGGGCCTCAAGCTTAGAGAAATGAGTGCCTTGGGGTTTGGCCCGTGGACCGAGATGTTCTTAAAACAGGTGCAGCTACCACTGGGTCCGGCTGGGAGAAGTTGTAATAGTCCTGATGGGCGAGTTTGTCGACCCTGTCAATGCCCAACAGATCGGCGCTCCTGGATCCCACACCCCAGAGGACTTCTAGTCACTGATGGAATGCTTAGCTAGTATGAGCCTGGCCTAGGTCAACCATGCTACGTCGTGGATGGTTAGGTTTTTAGAGAATTAGCTTCGTGATTCTCCCCGTATCACCTACACAGCCAAAAAAAAAAAAAAAAGTTACTGACTCAAAATGACCTGCTTTAAATTGAATAATGACGGTTTCAATTGCATGCTAATGGCTAGCAAAAAACGACATAGGTTAAAAAAATTAACCAAATTTGGTGTTTTTGTTTCTTTCTTCTTTGAAGAAAACGGAATTGCCGTGAGAGAGAGAGAGGGAAATTAAATATTTGTGCATCCATTTTACAAACTGTCTTTTTAAAAATACAAATGCTTTTCCAACACAGAGCATGTCTGTGACTCATGACAAAGAAACATATTTTGCTTTCATATAGTTGGACATCAGGAAGATGGAGAAAGAACATAACACATGTAATGATTAAGTAAAGTTTCACAATTAATAAAAAGGTGCGGGAGTAGGTAAAAGGCCTCAGGTATCTCGAATATATTTACTTGTTTTAACAGTCAGAGCTAAGGCAAACAGTTACTTCTCCATGTTGAACTTGACTGACCTTTCGGTGAGGTCATACATAAGACTTCAGGGACATTCTAAAAGGGTCTCTAGATATATACACAAGCATGTATATATAGGAATCACTTTCGAAATGATTCTCTCAGGAGGAAATAAACATATATTTATTTCCTAGAACTGCATGTACACAGGACCTCCTTGCTTATTTTGGTCCTTCTCTAACTTTCTTCTGGTGTGTTTTCAACACAGTGGGCGACTTTCATTTGTTCATCTCACTCCTATATTCATATAGTTTTATCCTCCCATATGTCCTATTGTGAAGAACATTCCAACTAATTACACGATGAGACATTTCCTCTCTCCTGGATTTTTTTTCTTCTTTTCTTTTCTTTTCTCTTTTCCTTTCCTTTCTTTTCTTTTCTTTTCTTTTCTTTTCTTTTCTTTTCTGTCCACTAAGGTTACATTTCTTTTCTATCACATTAATGCTAAAGTAAAATAAAGGACTAAAGATGATTCAAATGAATTTTGTGATATAATACATTCCTAGTCTCTGCCCTATCCCAGTACCCATCTTTCTCCCCCTTTCTCCAGGCTTAGCATATTTGTCAGTTTCCTGACTTGAGATTGTGTGCCTACAGGGCAGATGTGATGTACTGCTCCATCATTCTGCATGGCTCAGAGCGGGATGTTGGTGCTTACAGAAATGCTAAACATAATACCAATAATAATTGTATGTAGTGCATTCAGAATACGTTCATTAAATAACAGTTATGCAGTAGCACGCTTTGTGTCTTCCCAAGAATATAGATGAGTGTGCCTGTGTGTGTGCATGTATGTGTGTGTGTGTGTGTGTGTGTGTGTGTGTGCATGCATGTAAGCATGTGCCCAAATACACCCCAGCACACACACAAACTAATTCAGGGCAAAACCCTTCTCTCCTGTTTTTCTATGTGTCTTTTTATTGTCATACAGAACATAAAATCTCTAATTATTCCTTATGTATCACCAACATGCCGTATGTTTCAATAGGGTGTCTAGCTTTGTACAGACAATATAGGAAAATGGTTTGGGGGTTTGGCTCTGCACGGAGCTAGCTTCATCAACATTTGTACAAATAATTTGGCCTTGATTTTTTTTTAGTTAACCAGATGTAATTGAAGTAACAAGAAGCATGCTCTCATACGAATTACTTACTAATTAGTGAACAATAGTGAATATAAAATGTTTCATGACATTTAATTCTTATTTTTCTTATTAATTCTTAATGTGTACCATGTGAGGCACAAACACACGTCTTCAGATGGCTCTTTGAAACCATCTGATGGGTAGTAAAAACAAAATCAGAATCCAGGCACTACATGCCGGGTAATTGACTTGATGGAATAAAATATAGTTTACAAGATCTGGAATCCATTAATTAGAACTTGTGTATGATTTTGGAAGGGAAAACAGGAAAGCGGTACTGTCTATCTTCTTTATATGAATTGGTATTTTTAAAAACATCTGAGATAGAGATTTCTGAGCATTCATGCTGTGTCCATAACTGTGATTAGGAAATTGGGACTTTTAAAATTATATTTTTGTGTTCCTAAAAGGAAGCCCTGCCTCACTTCCACATGGACATAACTCTTCATATTTTATCTTCACAACCAGAACAAAGGCTGCTGCACACAGTGGTTCAGTTGCTCCAAAGCAAATTCATCTGATGCTGCCTGGTTCTGGACTAAATGGACCCTAATTCGGTCTGCAAATGAAATTCACTCCATGACAAATACACAGCAAGAAAAATAAAGAAGCTAGGCTTTCTCTCGAGTCCTCAAGTGAAAGAATGTGGGATGTATAGGATACTGTGAAATTTTAAGATATAAGTTTTGTTTATTTTTAATTTTTTTTTAACGTTTTTATTTATTTTTGAGACAGAGAGAGACAGAGCATGAACGGGGGAGGGTCACAGAGAGAGGGAGACACAGAATCTGAAGCAGGCTCCAGGCTCTGAGCTGTCAGCACAGAGCCCGACGCGGGGCTCAAACCCACGGACCGTGAGATCATGACCTGAGCCGAAGTCGGACGCTTAACCGACCGAGCCACCCAGGCGCCCCAAGTTTTGTTTTTTTTTCAAAATGTTTCATAAGGTCTTATTATGTAGAAAATGTATTCCTGAGCATTCCATATAAAGTATTTCACTTAATTCGCACAACGTTCCTACAATGTGTATACTAATTGTCCTAATGTTATAAAAGATGAAAGCTTTCAAGTTCAGAAAGGGTATACATCTTTCCCAAGATCACATAACAGCTAAGTTGGAGAACAAGCATTTTGACCCAAGCGAGTAGGATTTCTTCTACACTTATGAGTAATATTTATTTATCAATATAGCCAATAAAAGAAATTTCACATTCGTTACTGCTGTAGGTGAATAAAGATTTTAAAACCTTAAATGAACATTGGATATTTTGGGATATCGTAATACGACTTCTCTCTTGGCGTTAAAATGCAGATTAGTGATTTGCAACAGGTGAAGGTAAGAAATTTCAAATCCTTGCCTTTAGGTTTTTTTTTAATAGCTTTGATAGAATAAAATTTGAAATGCTAAGTGAAATGTTAGTGAAGAGTGGTGGATTGATGAACAGATCTGTTTTTCATTAATATATGTAATTCAAAACTCCTGCAAAAGAGACAGAGATTACAAAACTACGTGTCAGTTTCTCTTACAATAGCCACCACTTTATTTTTCTTGTTTTCTTTTGTTACATTTATACCCAAGAGCCAGGAAGCATTCTGATTTGCTCTGCTGGCTGACTACAGCGATTGCAATGAGAAAAACAATATGAGTACAGACAGTCTCAGGTGGTAGCAGCCAAGATGAATCCCAGCTGGACTGTGGATGTAGCTCCTCTTCAGAGAGGCATTCTTCCTTCACCCACTGGAGGAATGGAAGAGCCCGAATTATGACGATGAAGCTAGCTTCATTCTTGTTTGAGCACATGAAGTAAAGAAAAAGCTGGAATATATTTTGAAACAGTTGGAAAAACAATCAGCTCTGCCAAAATATGGCTTGCTTCTCAGAATTCCAAAGAGCGCCCTCCCGGCTTACCGTCCAATGTGATCCTTAGACTTTTTCGATATCTTTGTGTTGTAAGCCTGGGTGACTATCCACGAATGCATGCAATTTGCACAAGAATATGTTCAAAGGCACAAAATGAGCAAAACTCTATAACCACACAAAACCAGGACAGACATAACACAGAGTGAGCCAGTTACATGAGTGAGAAGACCACAGTCTATGTGCTGTATCTGTTCTGTTTGACATTCAATGAGCCAGTGCTTGTTAGTGAGGGTTTATTTTTATTTCCCTGGCCTCAGTCTCAGAATTCATGTCCCACGCATTATTTGAAAATGGAAATTCATTTTCATTCCAGGGAAATCAATATAAGGAAGGGCAATTGAATTCTACAGGTGGAACTTAAGCCTTTATATGACAGAGGGCTATTATTAATGACCATCATTTATGTCTTAGGATCCTACACCAGGGATCAAATGGAGGAAAAGACAGGTGAAACTTTACATCTGCTGAGGCAAACCTGGGTAAACTTTGACAACATCTAATTAGTCTTGGGGACTCTTCCACTCTTATTCTGTGTCTCAGAGGCTCATCGTATTTATATTTCTGCAACTGTGCTTTCCAGGGTAACCACCATATATGCCAAACCCTAAGCTTACTAAATAATAACAATTATAATGCTTGCAATCAAATGATCATAGTAAGAAATATTGAATGAGCAGTTTCTAGGCATCAAACACTTTTCTAAGGGCTATGTGTCCTCTTATTTTATCCTATAGTGCTATGAGGCAAATAGTTTTATTGTACCATTTTATGGATAAAAGATCTAACCTTCCTAGAAAATGGCATATGAAAAGGGAAATCATCAATTCATGTAAGTAAAGGGCTGATAACTACCAGCAATGATGGCAACGAAAATACACTTGCTACCTTAAAAGACCCCCTAACGGATACATTTTCAATCAAGAAGATAGATAATTAGAGAAAGTTTCTCAGTGGTCAGAGAAAAGACATTTGAAAAAATCAACATCCATTAATGACAAAAAATCAGAGCCACAAAGAATAGAAGGGAACCTCCTCAATGTGATAAAAAGCATCTACCAAGAACCTGCAACTAACACCATACTTAATGGTGAGTATTATACTAGACAGGGTTCTCCAAAAAACAGAACTAATAGTATAAAGAAGTAGATAGATAGATTAATGATGATGACAGATAGATAGATAAATGCATTAAAACTAAAGGTAATTGACTCATGCTCTATGGAGGCTGGCAAGTCCCAAGAATTGCAGGGTGAGTTGGCAACCTGGAGATCCAGGATTGCCAATGGTTTAGCTCCAGTCCAAATCCTAAGATCTAAAAACCAGGAGAGCCAAAGATGCAGTCCATGTCCAAAGACCAACAGAAAAATGAGATCCAGGAAATTCTGATGTTTTAGTACAAATACAAAGGTAGGGAAAGCCTATATCAGTTTTAAGGCCATTGTCAAAGCCATTCCCTCTTAGGTGGAGAAGAGTCAGGATTTTTGTTCTATTCAGATCTTCACTTGATTAGAGAGAACAATCTGCTTTATTCAGTCTACTGACTAAAATGTTACTCTCATTCAAAAAACCCTTACAGGGGGGCGCCTGGGTGGCGCAGTCGGTTAAGCGTCCGACTTCAGCCAGGTCACGATCTCGCCGTCCGTGAGTTCGAGCCCCGCGTCGGGCTCTGGGCTGATGGCTCAGAGCCTGGAGCCTGTTTCCGATTCTGTGTCTCCCTCTCTCTCTGCCCCTCCCCCGTTCATGCTCTGTCTCTCTCTGTCCCAAAAATAAATAAACGTTGAAAAAAAAAATTAAAAAAAAAAAAAAAAAAAAACCTTACAGGAAAACCTAATATAATGTTTGACCAAATATTTGCACACCGTGTGGCCAATTTTAGTTGACATGCAACAATTAATCACTACAGTGAGAATCTGGATATTGTCTCCCAAAGATCAAGACTAAAGCAATGATGTCCTCTCTCACCACTCTTATTCAACAACATACTGGAAATCCTAGATAATTTAGTAAGACCAGAAAAGAAATTAAAAACACATGGCTTGGAAAGGAAGAAACAATGTTGTCTGTATTCACAGATGACATCATTGGGTGTCTAGAAAATCCCAAAGAATTGATGAAAAAAGAAATCCAAGAATTAATAAAAAAGAAAAAGTGTAGCAATGTTGCAGAATACAAGGTTAATATACAAAGGTCAATTGTTTTCTTATATGCAAGCAATGAAAAGTTGGAATTTGAGATTTATAAAAATACCTTTTATGGTCGCACCAAAAAATAAATAAATAAGTAAAAAGGTATAAATCTAACAAATAAATACACACACACACACACACACACACACACACACGTATAAAAATCTATAGGCCAAAGACTACCGAACTGTGATAGAGGATATCAGTAAAGATCTAAATAAATGGTGAGATAGTACACGTGCACACAATAAACATCAATATTGCTAACATATCAGTTCTTTCTGAATTGATCTATATTCAAACGTGTCTCAATTAGAATCTCAGCAAGCTAATCTGACCTCTATAAAAAAGCCAGAGACTTAGAACAGCTTGTATAATACTGAAAAAGAGCAAAGTTAGATGAATCCCACTACCCGATTTCAAAATCTACTAAACGGTTACATAATCACGACTCCAGGGTATTTGCAAAAGATACCTGGGTTAATGTAAAAAAATAGAGAACCCAGAAGTTGATGCCCACAAATACAATCAATTGATCTTTGGCAAAAGAGAAAAAGCAATTTATTGTCAATAAATAGTGCTGAAACAATTTGGCATTCAAACTTTTTAAAAGTGAACCTAAACACAGACCTTACACCTTTCACAAAAAAAAAAAAAAAAAAAAAAAAAAAAAAATGCAAAATGGACCATGTAGTCAAAAGTAAAGTGCAAAATTATAAAACCTCCAGGAGAAAATATATGTGACCTTGGGTTAGCAATGCTATTTTAGATACACAAAAGCATAATCCATGAAAAAAAAATGATAAGTGAAAGATGCTTAAAAGAATCAAAACACCAAGCCGTTTGTTCTAATACTTGCACAGCGCATATTTGATAAATAAACTGTATAAAAAATATGTAAAGAACTTTAAAACGCAGCATAAGGAAGCAATAACTCAATTTCTAAAACTGGGCAAAAGTTCTGAACTGGCACCTCATCACAGATATCAGATAGCAAATACACAAAAGAAAGATATCGAAGGTCAACTGTCACTAGGAAATTGCAAAATATTACAACTATATTCCACTGCACACCCATTAGAATGGCTAAAATTCAAAGCTGACAGCACCTAATATTGGTGAGGATGTGCAGCTCTCTTTCTATACAGCCATTTTGGGAGACAGATCAGCAATTTCTTCCAGAGCTAGACATGGCCTTTATATAAAATCCGGCGATCAGGTTTTTAGGTATTTATCCAACTGACTTGAAAACATATCCACCCATGAATGTGGATCGCATCTTTGTTCATAATCACCAAAAGTTGGAAGCAACCAAGATTTCCTTCTATAGGTGAATGAATAAACAAACATGGCATGCACATACAATGGGAATTTATCATTGCACACTAAAAAGAAATGAGCTTTAGGATGCCTGGGTGGCTTAGCAGTTAGGCAACTGACGCTTGATTACGGCTCAGGTCATGCCCCCAGGGTCGTGGGATCGAGCTCTGTGTCAGGCTCCACACTAAGCATGGAGTCTGCTTAAGATTCTCTCTCTCTTCCTCCCTCTCTTTCTCCCCCTCTGCCTTTCTCCTCCACTCTCTCTCTCAAAAATAAAAAATAAAATAACATAAAATAAAATAAAATAAAATAAAATAAGAAATAAAATAAATAAGATAAAATAAAATAAAAAGAAATGAGCTTTCAAACCACAAAAAGATGTGGATGAATCTTAAATACACATTCCTAAGTGAAAGAAGTCAGTCTGAAAATGCTATGTACTAGGGGCGCCTGGGTGGCTCAGTCGGTTAAGCGGCCGACTTCGGCTCAGGTCATGATCTCGCGGTCCGTGAGTCGGAGCCCCGCGTCGGGCTCTGTGCTGACAGCTCAGAGCCTGGAGCCTGCTTCAGATTCTGTGTCTCCCTCTCTCTGACCCTCCCCCGTTCATGCTCTGTCTCTCTCTGTCTCAAAAATAAATAAACGTTAAAAAAAAAAATTTTAAAAAAAAGAAAAGAAAAAAAAGAAAATGCTATGTACTGTGTGATTCCAATTATATGGCATTCTGGAAAAGCAAACAATAGAGACAAACCACACATCAGTGGTTTCCAGGATGCTATGGAGAGTGTGACAATGCAATGTCACTGTATTAAAGATTTAGGACACAACCTTACTGAAGGGGGTGGGAGAAATGGTTCTGATCTAAGTAACTTTGGATATGAGTAGAATTCGTAAAACTAAAGTCAAAAGTACCATGCATAATCACTGCTATACTGTAGTTGACAAAGTAGTTTACCCATGGGCACATGTGTTAACAATTCTGATGCCACCGTATAGGCATGTTGGAAATGGACATTTAAGTAAATGAATGGATAAGATACCAAGGTTCTCAAGGTTGGAGTAGCAAGATACAGGTAAGTGAAAGAATCCTCCAACTTTCCTGTCCCCCAGCCCCCCCCCCTTGAAAGAACCAGTTGCTGTAAGCTATTCCTAAAACGTAGAGGCTTCATAAATTCTCTATTCATACATTCTCTAAACATCCTGCTTTCCTTTATTACCATTGCTATTATTTCCTAAAATAGCAACACGTAGGATAATAATCTTAACACTAGCAGCCACCATTGCGGATAAATATTCTAAATATTATCTCTAAGTAGTATCTAAATGTTAGATAATTTCTAAATTCTAAATATTTCTAAATCTTCTAAATATTGTCTCATTTTTTTTTCTTTATAACAGCTCTGTGAATGAGGTAGTGCTCTTATTCTAAAGATGGCACACCGAGGCTTAATAACGATGCGGACTGTGGGGTCTCACGACTCATTTCTTCATTCATGAAGTTAACGCCTATTTTTGAGCACCTATCGTGTGCCAATCCTTGTGTGATTACCAGGCATATGATGTGCATATTTGCAGGGATGGCGCCTCCAGAGAACCTGGAATCTGGTATGTAAGACAAAGGCTGTCCCAGGAAACATACCAGCATGTAATTAAAGTGTCAGTTTGTAAAGGAAATGGACCAAGTGGGGGTCTTTATTCATTGATTGGAGAGAGCCTTTCAGAGGGAGTCACATGTAAACGGAGGTAGGATGCAAACCCCAGAGGTGAACGAGAGTGTAGGGAGATGTGTAAGTGCAGTTGGCCCTTGACCCTGAACCACATGGGTTTGAACTGGGCGGGTCCACTTATAAGTGGATAAATACGATACAGTACTGCGAATATGTTTTCTTGTCCTTATGATCTTCTGAATAACATTTTCTTTTCTCTAACTTACTTTCTTGTAAGAATAGAGTATATAATACCACGTATATGTTAAGCGACTTATTGGTAAGGCTTCTGGTCAACAGTGAGTATTAGTGGTGATGTTTTAGGAGGGGTCAAAAGTTATACTTGGATTTTCAACTGTGTGGGGGGTCAGCACACCTAACCCTTGTGTTGTTCAAGATTCAACGGTATTTCCCATTGGAGGGAACAAAATGTAAAGATCTTGAGGCAGAAATCAGCACACTGTAGAAATTTTGTTTTCTAAATCGGAAAGATGCTTACTGTAAATATCAACAAAAGTCAGAACCGCATAAAGAGAAAGCAAAAATAATCAGTAATCCCACTGGACACGGAAAAACAAACATTTTAGCGTCCATTCTTCTGAAATGTGACCAATTCTGTTTTCAGGAAACATCTTTTCAGTTGGTTGTTTAAAATACTTATGAATTCCATTTTAATACTACAGTGTATGGGGGAAAAAAATTGGATATTTACTTCTCCCTTCCAGCATCCCAATGTGTGATTATCAGAGACTCAGACATTTTGATCCCGTCAAAAAGCTAGTGATCCTAGCAGGGAGAGAAGACAAAAGAAGGTTAACACAGGCCCCAGCAATCCTCTGCTGTATCCTGCAGACGCTTCACTAACTTTGTAACCACCTCCTCACACACCCCAGTTTATCGGTCACTCCACTCACCAATAGCCCATGGAAGAAGCGAGTAAATAATTATGATGGTTACTTATGCTTAGTAACTTATTTACCTCTGCCCCTCTGGTCAGGAAATTTGGGTCCCCCTTAACAGGAACACTATATGCACAAATCATGTAACCTCTGGGAAGTCCAGGAATGAGGTCTCCCATCTGATTTTAGCACAAGAACTCTGCATACATAAAATTATTAGGTAGAGAGACCAAAGTGGGGGAAAAAGGTTTAAATGCGTGACTGATAAAGTGTTGGCCTAACCTTAATGTTTTAGCTGGCAAACTATCGATATATTCTAGCTACATAATGGAAGGGGAAAGACAGAGACAGAGACAGGAGAGAACTGGGGAGATTATATCGAGAATCTGGAGAGAAAGAGACACTCTCGTGCCCCTTCGAGCAAGTGCTAAAAAGCTTGAAAGCTAATCTTCATCACTCTATCAATCAGAAGTAGAACATTAATCATTAACT
Source organism: Leopardus geoffroyi (assembly GCF_018350155.1). Lineage (NCBI taxonomy): Eukaryota > Metazoa > Chordata > Mammalia > Carnivora > Felidae > Leopardus > Leopardus geoffroyi. The sequence goes on from NC_059336.1 coordinate 56,386,000, forward strand.
TGGTTGCAGTTTCTCTGTGACTCAAGTTAACCTTCCAAACCATGTCCCCAAAGTCCTGACTGAGAGAACTTCATGTTTCTCTCCCCTCCCTGTGCTTTACTGCATTTATTCCAGTAAGCATTCTGAAAAGCATGGTCACTAAATACTCATTGGTCCATTCAGTAATTCTTAGGGCTGCCCTGGCCTTTGAGACGCTGTCCCCTCCCGGCTTGAGAAAGAGGCCCTCTGGAAGAGGCAGGGAGGGTAGATTGGCTTATTAGTCAGAAACTGACAGTCATAGAATGAAGGGGCAAGGGGGACCCCTCAGAAGCCCATGGGGACCTTTGTGGGAGGATTAGCAAAGGAGAACACACTTCAGGAAGCCTGTGGGCATATCTCCACAAAGAATACAAACAGGAGGGGAGAGGGAGGTGGGCTGGCAGGAAGTCCACACTTTGAGTTACATGTTCCGTTAGTTCTGATTTGGCGTTCGGAGTCTTTCCTCAATATTGTGTGTCCATTTGCTCTCAACTTTTTAATACTTCCTACCATTCGGGGCATCATATACTCTATGATTAGTTGGCGTGGGCAATGTTCAACCTGGAGCAATCCGTATGCATTTATATTGTGAGCTGCTCCCTAATTGGTTTTAGCCCAAATAATCCCACAGAGAATAAGGTTACATGCTGAAAAGGGCTGAGGTGAGGAACGGGGTGAAGGGACAGTGAAGTCTTTCCCTGGCTTTATTAAGAATGCTGAGAGCATCTGCATTAAAGAGGGGAAAGAAAAGTCCAAATTTCTGAGGTTCTCCCAAGTCACGCATGGGCACAGGGTATATACCCCCGAGGGCACCCAACAAGCTAGGAACAAAACCATCTTGGGGTGACTCCATCCCTTCCTGTGTGATACAGTAGCTGGTATAACACAGACCGAACGCCAGGCTCAGAGGGGACACGTGAAGAGAAGGGGTTGGAAAAATCATTAAAACTGAGAAAAAGTCAACATTTGTTTCAGCTCCAGAAACCTGGAATTTTGGAAGGAAGACGCTCCAAGCGAGCATTTTCCTATGTGTTTAAAAACAAGGACGACTCAAATCAACTATATTTCTGATTGCTTCTTGTGATTGTTGTTTTTAATTCCCATGGGGCCTTTAGCCCTGTTTATTCATCTTGAGCAACACATCCATTGTGGCAGGTGTATGTAGTACGTATGTATTTTTCTGGGTGTAGTCTGTCTCGTGAAAGGGAACGAAGCCCTTGTGGGTCTGTGAATGGGTTTGACTAACATGATTTAAAGGTGAAAATATGGAGGCATTACTTTCAAGTTTGAAAACACGCGATGAAAGTTCACCTCCCTGCAAGAAATGCTACATTTCAATTTACATAAATATTGCAACTGTCTTTATTCGCTGAAAAAAAATGTCCATTTTTCCCTTGCCATCGTTAGCTGGGCTCGTGTCTCGATTAGGATAATTTGTCTCAAGTGCACTACGGTAGAGATAACACATTGCGTAAGGAGCCTGGTTGTTCTATATTTTCTGCTATCGAATGAGAATACTGGGCTTGGTCACAGTGCTTGTTTTAAAAGTAATTATCATTCCTCAAGTCCAATTCACTCCCAGAAAAGGAAGCTGGATTGAGTCTTTCTAAATCAGAGAAAAAGAGAGACAGTGGTGTAATTGTTCTTCCTCTTGGGAAATATGCTTTTCCTTAACTACATAAAGCAACACAAAAACTTCCATAAATAATTACAGTAACAACATGCTATGCCAAGTAAATAAAAAAAAAAAAAAAAACGCACTGTGTATTTAGAATTAAAGAGGGTGTTAAAATGGCACTTTTTAAAACTCTGCATCAGAGCACAAAATGAAACCACCCAAAGAACTTGAAGGAATAAAAATAGGTGTCGTGCAGTATGAAATCTCACTTTGAATGATCTTATTCTCCTGCTTATATGTCAAGTGACTTATTTTATGACGGTTTAAAGAGAAGAGTCATATTAAAAAAAGAAAGAATATTTTTCTATGAAGAATCTTATAGGCTCAAAGGCCGTTTCGCTTAGCTCAGTCATCTAGTTTATTTTGCATTAGAGGAACTTCTCATTTAATTTGCGAGTCCATAATAGGTAACTTTTTCAATATGGAGCTAAAGGTCACTATTATATGTAAGGAAAATTAAGCCGATGTTCTTGGTTGCCTTACAGTTCTCTTAGTTCAACTACTCCAATAAATGAACATGTACAACAAGCCGAAGGGCTTTTTATTACAAATTTAATTCATTTCTCTAGACAACTGTGAAATTTGCCATTGACATTAGTCATTACCCCAAGGCGAACTAAAAGATGATCTCAGTTAATAAATGATCCTTAACAAGGAACGCTCCTATCTCCTGTGATATTGGTACAGGCACATTTTATTAATGCAGGATTCGCTTCCTGCCAGAACACCAGCATTCACGACTATTTGGTGTGCTTGTTTCCTCTTCCTGCTCCTGATATTAATAATTATGCAACGGGATAATTAGCAACACAAAGAGACAGTACTCCGAGCTTGAAGCTAGATTTTCAACACGTTAACCTTCTGGGAAATAAAGAACAGAAGCAAAGAGTCTAGCCAAATAACCAATGCAGGTTGATTTCACAGTGTGTAAAAGGCTAATTATCTGTGAAAAGTCTGACCTCGAGTAACAAAATTACAGAAATGTGCAGGCATTTTATTTTAAATAAAACTCAGAGGCACCGCTTCATATTCTAAAGAAACCTGATTAGCAAACGTAGGGAAGGGACTTTTGGACGCTTAAAACAAAAATAAGGTCCAAAGGAAATGATGGGATCTGGAAATAAATGCTAATGATCAACCCAGATACCTGATAAGGTAGGGTAAAATAAACAAACAAACAAACAAACAAACAAACTCCTACTTCCTTTCCCTACCCCCAACACACAGCCATTACATGGAGTGGAAAAAAAAAAAAAATACACACACACCCTCAGTATGTGACAGAAGTAGGTTAAGTGTATTTTGTTTACTGGAGACAGGCTACAATAAAAAGCAGAAAATATTACTACTTCTTTACAGATACCATATGTAATTCATTCTGATATAGGAATATTTATCCACTAGCAGTAATAACAAACCACAATTTTTGTCATGAAAAAAATAAATTGTATTTGCAAAAAGCAAACACATTACAGAGTGTGTAAAAATGCAATATTCCCATTTTCTACTCAGAGTTCCAATTTATTGAAGTAACAGAGCAGAAAATGCACTGACAGCTGTTACATTTTATTGCGAATTAGTATATACGTTTTATATCCACTGAGCAAATGCATGATACATTGTATTCCAGTAATTGCCACTGGCTTTCCAAATGGAAACCGAATGATCTTAGTGCAATTACACTCAGGAGAGTACAGAGAACAGCCTCCAGTTCTACATTATAGCACTTTAACAATACTAATATTAAGTATATTTTCTGTTTTTTAAGGAAAAATAAAAAATTAAAAGGGGTCAGGCTGGATTTTTAAAATATCCAAAAGTACTGCTCAAATGGTGTCCGTGGGGCCTCTCAATGGTCCGAATGACTTTTTTTTTTTTTTTTTTTTTTTGGTACATGTGCTAGAAGATGGCACTTTGGAATGTTCAGGAAGGTTCCACAAAGTTTCTCCCTCACCCCCTTTGTTTACTATAAGTATCAATATTTCACTTCCCCTGATGGCTCCTTCCCCATCCTCCCTCTTAGCAATAGAATGTGGGGCTTTAAGCCATGGGAACAGGGGGCAGATGTTGGAACACTCTAGAAAATGAGCTGTATGCTGAGTTTCCACTTTATCTCAGCAGCCCAATCAGGTTTGATTCTCTTCCTCATACTTCCCCACCACTGCTCCTGGCATGTGTGTGCATTAGCCACCGTCCTGAGGAGAGAACCATTTGTTTTCATAAGGGTTAACTTAGATCTCAGAGATGATCTTGCTAATGCTTAGGACGATGGGTTAACAGGCAGGCACACTCCAACATCCTAACTGTCTTTGCAGTCAGTTCTAATTTATTAGAAGTAAATTTCTAGCAGACCGTAAGGGGCCTATTTTGTTTCTTTTTGCAGACCTTGATAATACGTTACACCCTTTCTCTTGGCTGCCCGTCCGCCGACTGCTTCTCCACCACCGGGCTCTGCGGTGAAGTCTTCAATAAAGCCGGCTGTCTCCTCCCCTCTAGTGGTTACCAGCCCGCCTTGCAGGGGAGGGAACGCAGAGGCCCGCAGAGGACCCACAGAGGGACGTTTGTGCAATTCTTTGAGCTTAGAGAGCAAAGGGAGCACACATAAACCAAGCAGTCTATCGCCACAGAAAATAAAATTTATCAGGCATTTAAAACAATATGTTAGTGGCGGCCACAGCTTAATCAACACCAACCTGCTGACATAGATTTGCAATTTGAGCTAGTTATTAGTGATTGAATTAACAGCATGTCACAACTTGTATATGGTTTAATAAAAGAAACCGAATAATGCAACAGAACTGTAAACAACATGTAATAAGACTCCCCCCTCCCCAGCACGCCCCAGGCTGGAAACTAAATCTGACGTAGCTAAAACAAGAAAGAGCAAGGGCCAGTCTGCTTGAATGTTGAAAGGCTGTCCCAAAGCTGTAGGGATTCTCTGGGGACTCCACACTTGGCCAGCGCAGTGGCCCCTCTATAGAGACACCATCAAAAATGGCCACCTCGACAACAGCAGCAACATCAACAAAGCTAATGACAAATGGTATCTCTCAACTAGATGTCGGAAACGATTGTGTAACAAACAAACCAGGTGAAATGCCCTTTGCCTCATCACTGCCATCTTCAAAATCATATGGAGACTTAGCCCCGCCCCCATTCTGTCACAACTGTTTCTAGCCCCAAAGTTGTTCAGAAATTTTTTTGAAAGAAAAGGTATTGAGCCTTATCCCGAAATTCAGATCATGTACTCTTCTTGTTTTGTTTTTGTTTTTGTTTTTACAAAAATATATTAATGCTATGGATTTATGAGTTTTAAAGTCTTAAGGTGCAAGTTTAGGAATTCTGCATTTAGTGTAACACGCAAAAAAATTGCTGTTCCAAAAGTATTTTGTTCTGTTTTATTATTATTATTATCATTATTATCATAAAAGAAGACTAAAGCTTATTCCAGGCTTAAATTATGGGTAATTGTACTGAAGTGTCTTGATGTACCAGGAGGAATGGCCAACATGCACCATGACCTGTCTGGAATTCTTCCTATCTGGGGTCCCGCCCAGTTCATTGGATTCTTTGGTAAAGGGAAGATATAAATGAATGCATGACTTACCTATTTTGAACAGCTTAGATCCTCTCCTTTTTAGGGACAGATATTTTGGAGAATTAGCTCAAATTAAAGGAAATGAAGAGGAACTTAGTTATCTATATCAGGAGATATGAATCACTGATTAAAATGGATGGAATGACTCTCTTTAGAGAATCTTTTGAAAATTTCCATATTTTTAAAAATTGATATTGGCATTGGCTACCATTAAGCACAGTGTCAAGCATGTTTTCAACAGGATACCAAACAATATGCAAATATAACATACAAATAAGATGGGATTTTTTCCTCTGCAGGTTAATCAGAATCCTAGTTTGAAATCTTTCCAAATGTCTATAGGCAGCTAACTAGGGAAAATCAAGTACACTTATCTCCTGCTTCACTGAAAAGGGGTCCTGCAGGGGCTGATCTGATCTCATCAGAGACGGAAATAAGGCAGTTCCTTGGGGATTGCATTAGATCTAAGTCAAAGTGTGGAGTTGAAGCTTGGGGGAAATAAAATAAATCAGATATGGGAAGATGTACATGATCTGTCACAATAGACATTTCTTTCTTTCTTTTTAAGTAAAATCAATGCGAAATCTGAGTAAAGATAATTTCGTCTCTAACACGTGGTAGAATGAGAAGTATACTTAGAATAATCATTTTGTCTCATCTTATTTTGGTTTTGGTGGGTTTTTATTACTACCACCCAGTGGCTCACACAGTCTAACATAGAGAGGAGGAAACAATGGCTCAGGGGGAAGAGGTGGGTAATCAGTGATAGAATGACAAGTCATGTCTCAGGTTTCCACCGCATTGCTCGGTACAAGGGCAATTTTGAGTATCCACAAGGCATTATATCATGGTTACCTGAGCCATGGTTACCTGTGGCTTCAGAATTTCTGTCAATATCCAACAAACATTCCAGACTTACATTACGTGGTGTATAAGCAGAAAATCTAAACTGACTTTAACACTTTCCTTAGCAGAAGAAAATAGCAAGGAACTTCTGAAATTTCTGGAACAAGCATCCTACATTTCAGGTAAAAAAATACTTTCAGTTAATTCATATTAACTATAGATTTGGGTAAGCTACATTCTTTTTCCATTGTCATTTGTCGATGAGAGTTGACCATAAACGCCACTTCAGTGGGTTAATTTTAAAAGGTAATATGTTTTAAATTAAGGAATTCTTCCTCACTTTCTTCATCTGTGCAATCGAATTCTACTGGTGGGAAATTTTTCTATGACTCTTTCTGGAATATATGAAAGGAAACGTTCCAGGTATCCGAAAAGTACGTATTTGGGAAATGTAATCTTGGCATGCCTCAATTCAAAGTTGTCTAATCCAACACGATATGGAAAGTAGCCATATCTTTATCCTTTTTGGGAGTAGATTGATCCATTCTCAGAAGCAAACAGAAGAGCCTCAACGTTAGATGAGTTTTATCAAAGAGGATGATTGAATGTGTTACGCACTTTGGGGATCCACTTTTCTCAAATGTATTCATTCCACTAGTATTTATTTAGTGTCAGATGCTGGGTCTGGTAACAGGAGATATATTGATGAGCAAAAGCAAAGCCATCGTTCACATGGAAGTTAAAATTTACAGGGGCAAAGAGCTGTTCATCAAATCATCGTACAAGTGCAAGTGGACATGCTTTTAAAGTGTTAGACTGGGGGCCACAGAACAGTGCTGCAGGGGCTTCTGAAGCAGGAGGGTGTTAAACCTGGTTTTAAAGGTTGGTGAAGGATGATCTCATGAAGCAATCAGACCCTCAGGATGAAGAGGAGTTAATTAGAATAGGTGTGTGCATGCGTGTGCGTGTGTGTGTGTGTCTGTGTATGACAAGGCAGTACAGGCAGAGATGTGCAGACATAGGGGCTCTGAGGGATGGTGCATGTACAGGTCGTGCAGTGGCACAGCCTCTGAGGAACTGAAGAAGGCAGGTGGGGGAAGGGTACAAAGGAACGGAGGGGCGCCTGGATGGCTCCATTGGTTAAACGTCCAACTTCAGCTCAGGTCATGATATCACAGGGCATGAGTTCGAGCCCAGCGTGGGGCTCTCTGCTGTCAGCACAGAGCCCACTCTTGATCCTCTGCCCCCCCCTCCACCTGCCCCCCCTTCTCAAAATAAATAAATAAACATTAAAAACAAAAAAAGAATGGAAGTGGAAGACAAAAAGCCCCAGCTACACCTACGACCAAACTCTGTACGTACTTGGAGGTGCTTCTTTTCCAGTAAACTGGTCTTAATAGAAAGAGAGGCAGAAAACCCCAAGAACGTTCTAAGTGAGATGAACATACCACTCGGTTGTGGTGGAAAGAATAATTGAAAGGAAAAAGTGTGAGATGGGGGAGGCCATCCGATTGCCAGAACGTAATCACGGATCCTCAAAATTATTGTTCAGCACTGATTAGCAGCTTGCAGAGAATGCGCTCTTTTTTTTTTTTTTTTTTTGAACTGGTTTCTGTTGATTTTCAGAAAAGCAATTTAACATTTACAGAGAAGTTCTGCATGTGTGTGATCTTCGTAATCACTGTATGAGGTGGTCAGGGTGGACATGATTGTTCTGTGCAAAAGAGACAAACCCATGAAGTAACTGAGATTGGGATCCAGAATCTCAAGCTCTTAATAACTCTCCCTCTGCCATGTAATACCATTCATAAAGTTGAGATTTAATTAGTATAAATTCTTTATAAAAATGATGCATCAAAAAGAGATCGCTTTCACATAAAACAACTCGTCTCTTTATTTTAATAGATTTATGGCTTTACCATCACCACCCTCTGCAGCTTGGCCTGGTAAAGGGATTAATGAGAGAATGTTTATTAAAGATTTTTCAAAGCTTCATTGGAAAATCTACATGAGTACAAAGCTTCTATTTGTTTTCATCATCACAGTGTGGTTTTGGGGGCACCTAAGCTTGACTTGAATGCTTTCACTTCAAAAGATTGGGTACATATCATTTTTCTAATGCAAAAAAAAATTCTCTAATACTTAGAACCTGGTTTAGATTAAACCAGCAGAAAGGGAAGCTTAAACTGTTCATCTTATACACAATTTGAAATCAACCCTCATCTACTTTCCTATAAATGATCAACCATCAAAATATGTTTCTACATTTTAGTGAAAGGCACTTATAGGATACCAATAACAGAGGAACGGAATACAGTAAAACTTGAAGAGGTAGCTAAAGTTACACAAATATTGTTGGCCGAGACTACTACAATGCTCTCATAAAAATCGTTTTATTGGAGCAACTGGGTGGCTCAGTCAGTTGCGCGTCCAACTCTTGATTTCAGCTCAGGTCGCGATCTCACAGTTCTGTGAGTTTAAGCCCCACATAGGGTTTATGCATTGACCACGCAGCGCCTGCTTGGGATCCTCTCTCTCTCTCCCCCTCTCTCTCTGCCCCTTCCTTGCTCACGCTTTCTCTTTCTCTGTCAAAATAAATAAATAAACTTTAAAAAATTATTTTATTTATTCACTTGGAAATAAGAACTTAGAACTTCCCAAGGGCAGTGTCTGGATCCAAGGCCGATGTATAAAGACAAGTAAGACCCAGTCCTGAAGGAGCTTTTAATGAAAAAGCTTTTGAAGTATTTCATATCAGATTTTTTAAAGTAGAAGGTTTATCTAGTGGAAATATATTTTCAATGAGAACACTCTCTAAAACCAGTCCTTTAAAACCAACAACACATAAAATGATGTCTTTATAGTGTTCTTAGGACAGCGATTAAATCTTCTAAATATGGAGCATATTTTATAATGATTTTCATATCATTACAAATACCTTTTTATTTTGCAGAACTTTGACAATTTTTTGAGATACTGTGATTGGCAAAAACTCACAAATATCTAATGATGTCTTCCCTGCACCCCACCCCCCAAATTATCACAAGCCAGCGCTATGCATGTTTTCTCTCTAAGTGTGATAAGGCTCAGTGAATATTAACTGCTATTATAAATAGGGATGGGTGAGGGGTGGTATTCCCATAATAAATCCCATGGGTTTGATTTGAATTTAATTTCTCAATGTTTAAGAGCATTTACTATTCCAGCCTTTCTTTTCTCATAGATCCACATCATCATCAGCATCAACTTCCCACCATGTAATGTTTTCAAATCCTAAAATAACCGTCTTTAAGCGTGTGAAAGTTCATACAGACTAAAAACAACTGCTATCTTTGCAAAAATACGTAAAAAACTCACATCGATACACTTTTGCAAACCACAGCGATGCCATATGGTCTTACTTTTACCAAAGTAATAAAGAACAAAATTAGTTAATAACTTTCCACTGTTAAATCAAGCTCTGATCTGCCATTCGTTTATTCATTCATTCGTTCGTTCATTCTGCACTTAACTAATTCATTTAGTTAGTCAGTGACTACCAATAAATATTCACAATTAACGGGCACTGTAGTATCACTGGGGGCTACAGGATGAATATGACCTAATGTTTATCCCCCAAGAACTCATCCTAGTACAGGAGACAAATCAGTAAACAAATAATTATGTGCAGCATGGGGTTATAATAGAGCTGTGTGTTCTTTCTTATTGTGTCCTGGAAAGACTGATGATCTTGAAAGATGGACAGACATTCTCTGTTAGGGAGAATGAAAGGGTGGGTGGGTCAGGAAAGAGCCAAACAGGTCTATGGAATAGCGTGAGTAAAAACATGGGGTTTTTTAAATTATTTTTTAAAGTTTATTCATTTTTGAGAGACAGAGAGAGATGGAGCACCAGCAGGGGAGGGGCAGAGAGAGTGGGAGACTGAATCCGAAGTAGGCTCCAGGCTCTGAGCTGTCAGCATAGAGCCTAACACAGGGCTTGACCCCATGAACCATGAGATCATTACCTGAGCTGAAGTCAGACGATTAACCAACTGAGACACCCAGGCCCCCAACCTGGGGGTTTTAATAGCAGCCAGCCACAAACTTTTTCTGTCCTGGGGCAGAATCTTCACTTCTCTCCCCTCCCTCTCTTCCTCCCTTCCTCCCTTCCTCCCTTCCTTTCTTCTTTTCCTTCTTTCGTTCATTATTTACTTTTCCTTCTAAGCCAAGCTTATCAGGATTTCAGCAAGTCACTTTGCCTCTAAGACCCTGTAAATTGCTGAGACTTCACAACAAGGTGTTCATCTTAGAAGCTTACAAACAGCCAACATAAATGAAGATAAATAATATATTTCGTTTAAAAAATGGTACCCAAGGATGGCATGAGAATGGCATATTAATGCCATGGAATTATGTCTATGGGCATTAGGAGGTCATCAAACATTTTTAAAACATTTAATTTGAAACAATCTCAACCATACAGTAAAAATGGGAATACAGTACAAAGAACATTTTCCTCCTAATCTTTTGAGGGTAAGTTGCTGGCATGATGTCTCATTACACTGAATATTTTGGTGTATATTCACTACAAATAAGAACATTCCCTTGCGTAACTACAATGGCGTCATCAAATCAGTAAACTAACATTGATATCTTATTAGTGTTTATTTGGTAGATTCTGTTCATTGGTCCCCCAAATGCTCCTTTTAACAAAAGGATCAAGTCCAGAAATAGATGCTGTATTCAGTTGTTATGCTGTTTAGTTTCTTTCAATTTGAAATAGTTCCTCCCTCTTTCCTTGATTTTTGTGAACTTGGCATCTTAAAATATTTTAGGCTGCTTATTTTGCAGAATGTCCTCAATATGGGCTTGTTTAATGTTTCTTTATTTTTAGAACCAGGTTGTACAACTCTGGCAGGAGGATGCCGTGTTCTGTCATTGCATCCTATTGGATGGCAAAACATGTCAACCTGTTCCATTATTACTGATGTTATCTTTGATCACTTGGTTAAGGTAGCATCTCTCAGACTTCTTCAATGTAAAATAATTCTTTTTCCTTGTGTCAATTTTTTTTTGTGTGTGGTTTCAAGTTTTTACTTAAATTCCAGTTAGTTAACATGTAGCGGAATATTAGTTTTAGGAGTTGAATTTAGCGATTCATCACATACGTACAACACTCAGTGCTCATTATAACAAGTGCCCTCCTTAATACCCATCACCCATATAACCCTTCCCCCCCCACTTCCCTTCCAGCAACTCTCAGTATGTTCTCTATAGTTAATCATCTGTTTATGCCTCTTTTTTTGCCCCCATGTTTGCTCATCTATTACGTTTCTTAAGTTCCGCGTATGGATGAAGTCATATGGTCGTTTATTTCTCTGACTTATTTCAGTTAGCACAACACACTCTAGCTCCATCTACATCGTTGTGAATGGCAAGATTTCATTCCTTTTGATGGCTGAGTAATACTCCATTGTATATATACCACATCTTCTTTATCCATTCATCAGTTGATGGACATTTGGACTCTTTCCAGAATTTGGTTATTGTTGACAACGGTGCTATAAACATCACGGTGCATGTATCCCTTCAAATCGGTATTTTCGTATTCTTTGGGCAAATACGTAATAGTGTAAGTGCCGGATTGTAAGGTAGTTCTATCTTTAACTTTTTGAGGACCCTCCATACTGTTTTCCAGAGTGGCGGCACCAGTTTGCATCCCACCAACAGTGTAAAAGGGTTTTCCCTGCATAATTTAACAACTATTTTGTGGAAAACTATTTTGGGACTACGTAAATGTCACATTCCTCACTGAAATGTCTATTTATGCATTTGTTTATTTGCTTATAGCCAGATAGACCTATTGAGTCCTAATTTAATCAAAGGATTGTTACCTCTTTTGATAACCAAATTGAATCCTATCTGGTGAGTGAGAGACCTTTCTGAGACTTTTGGATAAATCACAATCATTTTTTGGGCTCTTCCTTGCTTACAAGCACTAAGATATTCTAAGTTCTTGTACGTTTCCTGCCTTGGCAGTGGATTCAGTCATTTCTGTGAGGAACCCTGACCTGTGGCATGGTATTTATAATAAATCAAGATATGGATGCTAGGGATACACGTTGCTCTTGGAGGAATACTTCTTCCAGACTCTGTCACTGGGCATGTGCGTGCTCACACACACACACACACACACACACACACACACACACTAACACACACATCATCTATCCATACCTATTTATCCATATTGAAAATAATGAGTTAGCACTGACATCTCCATTTCAATCCAACATCCCAGGATACATTCTAGTTTGTACCACTCATGGCAACTCCCTTTCAAACAATGAGGAACCTTTTCCTACCACCCTCAAAATACTTGCCCTATTCCCTTGTATCTACCTCATCTATCACCGCCATGTTTACCCTCTCCTTTTCCTACTCTGATACCCCCACCTGGTTAATTGCCACTACCTCTTCCCTACCGTCTAGTTATTCTTCTTATGTTACTCAAGCTCCAACAGGCTTTGTCGTCACTAATATCTGCAAACAAGGTCATCTGTGTTTTGAGATGGTGGGCATGGCAGCAAGATCACTAAACTGAAGGGGGCAGAGCCCCAGGAAAACACGTTAGGCTAATATTCAGGCAAGAGGTGATGAACATAGTGAGAGAGAGCAGATTTAAGATACATGTCTCTTATGGCAGTGAAAGTGGCAGTGGTCGATGAAAATATCAAGGATCATAATTGGTGTGACCAAGTGAATTTCTCAAAATTGTGAATACAGGACAGAGATGAGATCACGGTGTGTTTTGTAGAATTTTGTTTGGGAGGTGGAAAGGAGATAATAATGTTAGCTTTGAACATGTTGAGTATTAGATGTTGGCAAGAGAAGTTGTTTTGTTTTGTTTTGTTTTGCTTTGCTTTGTTTTGTTTGCTATTTCTGTTGGAGGGGTCTGCGTAGATCCTAGGTTGTGTGTTTTTCCCTATTACATTGTTACATAATGCAGGGTGATCTAAAATCATCTGAAAATATAATCTCAGTTGTGCCTGCTTGTTCATTTGTACTTGAACACTTTGGATTGTTCCCACAATGCTCTGTAACCTAGCTTATTTAACCTTAGTTTACGTGTATCTTTTTCCCCGTCAACATTCAACCTCTGCCTTGGCTGGTTCTATTTTCTCACATATTAGATACATATGGTGGTCCAGGCACTTCCCTGGCCAGGTGTCGGTTCCCCTTTCCCTTAGCAGAAGACACTTGCTAATTTGGTCTTTGCTGACCACACAAGACCTAATTGGACTTCCTTTCTTCTGGACTTAATTACATTTTAAAAGTGGAGTAAAGGAAGGCATCCAGACAAAAATCCCATTTATTTTAGAGATAGAGCAAGCTAGAAAAAGAGAGGGAAAAGTGATTTCTATTAAGTGTGGCCTACCTCACCAGAAACAGGCCAATCAACCATGCAATTTTTATTTATGTTTCCTTTTCATTTCCTGAGGGCAAATATATATTCTACCCCCTTGATGATGCCAAGTAGTCAGTAGCCATAAATCACCAGTGACATGCTGGAACCGAGCTTTTTAGGGGGCCAGAAGAATGACTGGAAGATTATTTTCAGCACTATCCACAAAATAAGATCACTATCGGGACAAATCTAGACAAAAAGAATGACGTCTTTGTCAGGTAGTATTTCAAGGGATGCTGTCCGAGAATGAATGGGAAAAATACCAGTACATTTTCAGTATCTGAGATCATGTGATCAGATTAAATAACAACCCACCCAGCTTCAGCTTTCTAAATATTTCTTCTGTGTGTATAACAAAGGCCAAACATTTATGAGAGGTTTTAAAAGTAAACATAACATAATTTAAACATCCTGCCTATTTTTCCCACTATTTGAGAGACAGTCTAATATACTGAAAGACTGTGGATTGTGAAATGCTAACTTCTACATTTATCAGTTGCTGATCTCAAGTAAAAATTCAGTTTCACTAAATCTCAGTTTTCTCACTGAAAATGAGAATAACAATGCCCGTCCTATTATTATTGGGGACCAGTGTGGAGAACAAATAAAAAATTGAGTACATACTCTTTGGTGCTTCAGTAATTATCAGACACAGGCTGGTTACTTCTTTGTTCTACTTGTTGGAATTCTACATATATATTTTGATGATGAAGCTCTCATAAAAAATGTAAGATCATTTTAGAAGAACACTTAAGAACATTTGAGAGGAGCTCATTATTAGAATTCATTGGGATTGCCATTAGAGATGAAACACATTATTTTGATTATTATCAACCATTGTTGTAGCTTCTATAAGCAAATGATTTCAATAATTTATAGCTCATTTGCAAAGTAACAGAGACATCACAAAATAGTAGTAAGAAGATACTCTGTAGGAACATAGATACTAAAATGCAAAGCTATTTTAACACATTCTATGAAAGTATGACCCAAGAAATGGCCATACAACATCCTGTCATCTATCAAGTTTGAAATCATACACACACACACACACACACACACACACACACATACATATCTTCCCCAGCTATAATATATACACAGGCACAAAACTAATTAGGATATACATTCACAGCTATCATTGGTTCCAGTAGAAATGGTTTAAGTGGCAAAGCATAACAACAATTATGAACTGTAATTCTGCTTGTAAAGATTATTACTAAACACTAAAGACAGATATTTTTATTAGGCTTTTTTTTTTGAGAAAATTATAGATTCAACATGCAGGTGTAAGAAATATTATGGACATATTCTGCATAATCTTTTTCCAGTGTCTCCGAATGGTAACATCTTCCAAACTATTACAAAATATGAAAACCAGGATATTGACAGTGATAAAGTCAAGGTACGGAACATTTCCATCACCAATAGAACCCCGCATGGTGCTCTGTTAAACCATATCCACTTCCATCAACCTCTACTCCATCCTTAATCTTTGCTAGCCACCAATCTACTCTCTATATGCATAACTTTGTCATTTTGAGAATGTTATATAAGTAGAATCATGCAGGCTATAACCTTTTGGGATTGGCTTTTTTCCCCCCAAAACCTTTTGGGATGGACTGCCCTCCTCCCCGATTCTCTGGAAATTTATCCAGGTTCTGCGTTGTGTACATTAACGATTTCTTTTTTCTTCCTGCATAATATTCCACGGTATAGATGTAGCAGTTTATTCAACAGTTCACCCACAGAAGGACTTGTGAATTGTTTCCAGTTAGGTGCTATGATGAATGAAGATGCTATAGACATGCTTGTACAGTTTTTGGTGTGAACATAAGTCTTTGTGTTTTGGATACATGCCCAGTAATGCAATTGCTGGATCAATATGTAGTTGCATGTTTACTTTTTAAAGACACCTTCACACATTTCCAGAGTGGTTGTAACATTTTACATTCCCACCAGCAACATATGAGCTATCCAGTGTCTTCACATCCTTGCCAGCTTTGGATGTTGTTAGAATGTTTCATTCCAGCCACTGTGATAATATTTCATTATGGGTTTAATTTGCATATCCTGATGGCTGATGATATTAAACACTTTCGCATGCTTGTCTTCTGTCTATACTCTTACATAAAATGTACCTTTGTATCGTTGCCCATTTTCTGATTAGACTGTTGTTTTACAGTTGAGTAAGAATAAGGTCGAAAATTCTTTATATATCCTAGATACTCGTCCTTTGTCAGATATGTATTTTGCAAATACTTTCTTGCATTCTGTTGCTTTTATTTCACTCCACTGAATGTTTTTTTCACAGAAAGATATTTTTAATTTGATGAAGTCCAGATTATTTTTTTCTCTTATGGATTTGTGTATATATATATGTATATATATATATATATATATATATATATATATATATCGTCAAAGAACTCTGCTTAGTTTTATCCTGGAGATTTTCATCTACATTTTCATCTAAAAATGTTATAGTTTTACCTTTTATATCCAATTCTATGATTCATTTTGAGTCAATTTTTGTATAAGGTAGGAGACTGACATCAGGGTTCATTTGTTTTTTTCCTCATAGACATTCAGTTGCTGTAGCACCATTTGTTGAAAGTTGTTTCACTACCTTTGTTTCTTTTGCCCCAAATCTGCCCTTTGGGAATATTTGGGTGGATTTATTTCTAGAATCTCTGTTTCTTTTATTTTCTCTGTGTATCACTCTGTCAATACAACACAGTCTCAATTATTATAGCTCCATAATAAGCCGTATAATAAACAGGTAGACTGACTCCTCCCACTTAAATTTTCATAAAAATTCTATTGGCTACTCTAGTCTTTTGCTTTTCCATATGAATTGTATAACCATCTTTTCTTTACAGAATTGAATTAAAATTTTATATCAATTTGGGGAGGCTTGACATCTTTATTATGAATGAATGTGAATGAATGTGAACATGGTTTGTCTTTTTGTTTATTTAGATCATTCATTTCTTCCATCAACATTCTATAGTTTTCAGCATGCAAGGTCTATCCGTGATTTGGTAAGTTTATATTTATTTGTTACTTTCTACTGAGTACTCTGACGTCTGGCAAACATTCTAGTCCACTTACCTTCATTAAGAAGGCCTTTAATGTAGGGCCTTCGGCAAAAGTCTTTCTTTGGAACCTTTGGTGGGGAAACTGGAAGTTCCTTTTCTGCACTTTGACTCAATATTCAGTTCTTTTCCACTCCTTGCCCTTCCCCATCACCCTGTCCCCAGTTCCTTGGTCCAAAAACTACACGCATATTTTCTGCAGGATTCTCTCAGCAATGAAACTACCCTCACATCTATGCCGATACAATTCGTACACCTCTGGGAAGGAAAAGGTAATAAGAGGGATTTGTACTGTATCTGGTTTATTCCTTGCTTACAATTATTACAGTTAGCTATTAAGGGCTTGACTATTACTTTTGTATTTGGCTTTTTGTTTTAATTACTTTGTTACTCTCATCAACCTCTCCAATACTTGGTAACCCACGTCTCTCTAGCTCAGCTTAGTTTCTGATGTCTTTTATTTTTCTCTTTTCCCCCAAGTGATTGTAAGTGGTATTTTTATTTTAATTTTCTTGTCCATATTTTTATTGTTAGTGTATAGATGTACAATCCGTTTATATTTACCTTGACTCCTTTAACCTTAATTCATTCACTTTTTAGTTCTAGGTAGGATTGTCGGGGGGGGGAGGAAGGTGGGGCTGTGTGTCTGTGTGTGTACTCCTTCAGACCGTCTACTGACAATCATGTCATCTGCAAATAGGGACAAGTTCACTTCATTTTCATATCTGTATGACTTTTCTAAAGTGATGACAGTGGATAGACTTGACTTGTTCTTCCTGATCTTAGGAAGAACATATTCAGGGTTTCACTATTAATTATGTTGGCCGTAGGCCTTATCAGTATGGCAAGACTTTATCAAGTCAAGAACATCAAGTCAAGAACATTCCCCTCATCTTAGTCAAGCTGGGTTCCCCTCAACTCTAAATTATTCTTATCTTTTTGGAGAGCTTTTATCATTCATGGGCATTGAGTTTTGACAAATGCTTTTTCCTGTATTGACTGATGTAGCAATGCATTGTTTCAGGTTGTCAATAGAGTTGAGTGTGTTGTAGTTTGTGTTTTTTAGGGAATTGTCTATTTAACCTAAGATGTCAAACATTTGTGAATGTATTTGTTTATAGCATCCTTTTCCTTATTGAGGGTATGTAGTAATACTCCCTGATCCATTCCTGATATTGGGAATTTGTATCTTTCCTGCTTTTTCTTTTGTCAGTCTTGCCAGAAGTTCACCAATTTTATTGATCACTTCCCAAAACCAGCTGTGTGTTTCGTGAATTTTCTCTATTCTTTTTCTGCCTCTGTCTCTGCTGCTTCTGTTTCTTCCTTTTTAGAATCTCTATTTATTGAGGTTTTCTGTTGTTCCATTTTTTGAGCATGTTCCTAATTTTTCAGCATTTTTTATTCGAGCTACCTTAATATTTGTTAAAGATAATGCTAACATCTCTGTCATCTCAATGTTGGTATCTATCAATTATCTAGTTTCATTCATTTTGAGATATCTGGGGTTCTTATTACGACAAAGAATTTTATAAGTAAGACCCGGATATTTTCCAGTTATGTGACAAGAATCCATATCTGTTAAACCTTCTGTTTAGCTAGTTTTTATTGACATTACTCTAGCAGAGGGGGATGGGGTAATGCCTTCTTGCTTACAGGTGGAAATAAAAGCCCTGGTCCCTTCACTTGGCATATGCTGACTCCTGAGGTAGGAAGATACCTTATATTTGCATGGTGGAGTTGGGATTTAAGAATCCCTACTGGTCTCCACCGATATAATGGCAGTCTTATTACTGCTGGATGATGAATGGAGAAAAAATATTAATATTTTTTAACTTTATTTATTTACTTTGAGAGAGACAGAGAGAGCAAAAGTGGGAGGAGGGGCAGAGAGAAAAAGAGAATCCCAAGAAGGCTCCACGCAATCAGCACGGAGCCCAATGTGGGGCTCAAACTCAAAAAACCCTGAGATCGTGACTCAAGCTGAAATCAAGAGTCACACACTTAACCAACCGAGCCACCCAGGCGCTCCAGTGAATGGGGAAAATCTTAGCTGTCTCACAGTTGTCCCCTGGTACAACCCCCACCAAGGAGAGGAGAAGTATTTCCTTACTGCTGGATGAAGATGGAAATTCACACACTTCATACGGTCTCCACTATCACCATGGGAAGAAAGACCTCATTACCGGCTAGAAGATATAAAAGTACCAGTTCTCCATGTAGCCTTCTGTGACACCAGCCCTAGTAGAGGACAGGGCACTTAGGTGTAGCCTCACGAGGGTGGAAGTCTAGGGTCTCCATTTAAGTTTTGCTGCCATGGGTGGGGGCAGGGTCACAGTTTTCTCTGCGATGTTTGTATAGAGTAGTTATTTTCTTGTTTGTCTTGCTAGTCTTTCTTTTTCCAGGTCCTTTCGTTAGAGAGGCGGTAGGACTTTGTTGGGACATTTGTGTCTGTGCCTGTTGGCATTTCAGGGTTGTTGGCATCTTCAGTGCCTTGGGGTGTATGTAGCAAAAAGAAAAATCTGAAGACCTTAGCTACCAAGTCTTTCCTCTGGTCCTGAGGTTACTAAACAGTCTGCCTTGTTCTTCCCACTTTTCAGTGTCTTCTTATGTTTGTTTTTACAAGTAGTGTCCAGGGTTTAACTGTGCTTAAAAGTATCTCTACTTTATTTTTCCAGAAGTCAGTGTTGAGACAGATATATTTAAACAAGAAATTTGACTCCTTCCATTTGAAGGTCTATGTTTATTTAGGGAGATATAATGTAGATATTTTTAACATCATTAAAGCCCCCTGAAATCATGTAGTATGCACTCACTGTGTCTTACAATGTGTCCATAAAGTTCCTTCTGAGTTATTGCAGGTAGTGGAAAGATTGCCCGTTTTCATTGTTGTATAGGATTTTATTGTATGCATTCACCACAATTTATTTTTCCATTCTATTGTGGATGAACATTTGGGTTGTTTCTATTTGTGAACTATTATAGAATTATAGTATAGAATAATGTTGCTATGTGACATTTCTGCATTTCTTTCTTGTGAATATTTGAATATCAGGCACATGCTGAGGATTGGAATTGTTGGTCATAGAGTATTAATATGTTAAGCCTTAATAGATACTGCCAGAGTTTCCCTTAGGGATTTGTCCAGTTTACAGTCTTACCAATACTATTTGGGGATTCCAGTTGTCCTCCATTTTGCAAACACATGGAATTGCCAGTCCTTTCCATTTTGCCCTTTCTGCTAATTGTCTTGTAAATCGATTGGAATTTCACTAGAGATTAAATAAATTGCCCATCTTTTAGTAGATCATAGGAAATCAAAACAAACACAAATCAAAAGGTGTAGCAGGACTCTGAGGACCACTACTTAAGTAAAAGTATTGATGAAGGTGTCCACTGAGTGAAATCCAATGCGTTTAACCCACTTTGTGGGAATTTTAGGTTTTTTGAGTTACCCGTTAGTATGAGTGTCCTTTCAAGACTTTAGAGTAGCTTACTCTTATTTTAAGGAGCGGGGGCACAGGATGAAGTCGCCCCTGCAGGAATTTCTGATGTTAGTTATGCAGGAGAGAGGTTGAAACTGAAGTTGGAAAGTAAGATACAGGCAGGTCTTGGGGCTGGCTCTCTTACTCCCCTTCCTAGATCTGGACTTAACAGAATCTAGTCGTGCTGGAGGGTCCCAATGAAGAACATCCCCTTTGCCAGACAGAAACAGGCCAAGACCTAGGCAAGGAGACAAAATGAGAAGTAGACTATTTTGCATTCACCTATTCAACAAATGTTGATTGTGCTCCTTCTAGAAACATGTACTGGTCCAGATACTGGGAGCACAGTGGGGAGTAGAACAGATGAATTTCAGTCTTCATGAGCATTAATATCCTATGCAAGATCATTCTTTTGTATAAAGTAGGTTTTTTTTTTTCTATGTGAATTTTACATTTTGTTTATTTTGCTTTGGTTTTCTTTCTGCTTTTCAGTATATTCATATGGAGATCTTCCAGCCTGGTCTTGTCTAAGCCACAGAAAAATAAGGAAAAGCAATGTTCACTCATAGGCTAAGACCCTCCTGTTTCGAGTTCTTCAATGTGCCTCAAAACGTAGCGGCTGGTCTTCGGGCACTCCTAACAAGGAAAAACATCGCCGTATATTCAGCTGGCCTTAACAAAATGATCTTCTTTCTATATTAAAACCTATGGGTTCTCTGGTTTTGTTTGTTTGTTTGTTTGTTTGTTTGTTTTTTGCTTTTGTTTTGTTTTTGTTTTCAGGGAGATGACAGTTTTCAAAATCAATGTGAGGAACATACAACTGGGACAATAACCAGAGGTCTGTCAAAGTATTAAGACAAAGGGTTATTTGGGGGGGGGGTTTGTTTGTTTCTGACATGAAAATAAAATACAAAGTTTAAGGAAAAAACTTTGAAGTTGGGATGCACAGATTTGGGCATATTTGAAATATATGCAGTATTTGTGTATGTGTGCGTGTGTGTGTGTGTGTGTGTGTGTGTGTGTGTGTGTACATGCATTCATTTAGTCAAAATCAGCTTTCACTAGATTTTTAAAGGGATCTGCGTTATGGAAACAATGAAAATCGCTGGATAGAGGACAAAGATTGGGAATATTGGTGGGCTGTTAGTGACCAAAGCTTTAGAATAACAAGCAACGCTTTGAAGGCAAATCATAGATAGTCATGGATATGTGTTCTCCTAAACTCTTCTTCTTTGCATTATTTTTGAAGGTTATATACTTATTTCCTCTAGACCTGATAGTTATTTAGAGAAGAATTTTTTTTTAATGTTTATTTATTTTTGAGAGCAGGAGAAGGGCAGAGAGAGAGGGAGACACAGAATCCGAAGCAGGCTCCAGACCCTGAGCTGTCAGCACAGAGCCCAACCTGGGGCTCGAACCCATGAACTGCGGGATCATGACTTGAGCGGAAGTTGGACTCTTAACCGACTGAACCACCCAGGCACCCCTAGAGGAGCAATTTTTAAGTTATTTTCCATGTACTTTGGGCATATGTTAATTTTTTAAAATACTACCTAGTTGTAATAAATTCTGATTAGAAGTTGTAGCTTGCAAAAATTTTAGTCCGGGATATTTTTGAGATAGGTTTTCATCCATTGCATGATCAGTTTTTCATGTGAGAAGAAACTGTGTTCTCCACATGATACAAACGTATAAGTCCTACCTTGTTTGTTATCTTATTCCAATCTTTGGTGTCCTTATTTTCTGTGGTCAATCTGTCAAAGCTTGAGAGGACTATGTCGAAGTTTCCGATTACCATTGGATTTATGTCAGCTTGCTGTTCTGTATATTTGGCTGCTATCACTTGCTTTGTCTTCCCTGCCTTCTTCTTCTGGGACTTCTTCTGGGAGATCCTTTCTCCTTCCCTTGGGATAGGTAATCAGAACTCCTACCTCACATACTCCCTAGACAAGCCAGCCAATGAAATTACCCCCTTCTATGAGATAGAATTAAAAATAGTGAATAACCAGGCAGCACATGAGCTGAACTTCCAAAATAGGTCACTAACCAATGAGATGCTAGCTTTAAATAACCAATAAGGTCTGACTAACGCACACCAGCTGAGTACCAACGGACCATTCACCATAATTCATGGGAGGCTATTCAATTTTTGTCCAATGCAGGACTTCTCAGTGCCATTTTGAGGTATTGGTCTTAATGCTTTATCTCTTTGTGAAGGAGTGATATGCAGAGGCCTTACAAGGGGGAAGTTGCCTGGGACCATCTTTCCCATCACATGGAGAGGTGTAGACAGAATGAAGTAAGACAAGGGAGACCAAGAAAAGAAGGAAGGAAAGCCCATAGGGTTAAGACCCAGGGACAGAATAAGAGTAAAGCAGACTACTCATGATATGATTTGACCACTTGGATCCCTGTAAGCCTGATGCCTGGTGCCTGTGAATTTTTAAGTCATGAGTCAACAAATTTTCTGCTAGCTTTAACTTTCTTGAGTTTTATTTCTGTCACTTGAAATCCACGCCCTGCCTAATTTAATTTAATTTAATTTAATTATTTAATTTAATCCTATCCTATATTTCACATATACTGAGAACATGGGAAAACAATGAAATGCTCATGTACCCACTACCCATGCAATACAAATGTACATATTTAATGCATTTGGATTTAATGCAAATGTACAAATGGACAATTGCTTTGAGTATCTTCTCTACTTGTCCCTCACCTTTCTGGAAGGAACCTATTCCAAAGATGGCATCCTCAATCCAGCACATGTTTTATACTTCAGTACAAATATTTTAGTCCATATATAGAAATAGTATATTACTGCCTCCAAGGTTTACGTAATTAGTATAGAAAGAACTCTTTGTTCTGCAGCTTTTTTCTCTTAATATCAAGTCTTCCAGGTGTATACATGTTGCATGTAGACAATCCACTCATTTCGAGTGCTTTGTAGGATGTCTTTTTATGAATAGACCATGCTATATTATCCTTTTTGTTTTGTTTTGGTCTTTTTTGCAGTATTATTTTTAATTATATGCGTTGTTGCAATAACAACTCTACCTTTTTCAGAGTTTAGTTAAGGTAAGTAGTTTGAAGGGGAATTGCTGAGTTGTACGCCATGTTAATTTTCAACTTTATTTTCTGTTGCCAATTGTGATTAGGTTAATCCCACTAACAGTGTATGAAAGTCATAAAGAAAATTTTCTCTAATTCTTCTTAGGAGTTTTGAAGTTATCTTTACTCATCTATCCCATTAATCAACACGCAATTAATTTTGCAAATGGTAGAAAGAAAGGAACTAAGAGATGGAGTTATTAAACACACTACAGAATTGAGGACCTAGAAATAGCACAGGAACAGCCGAACCTGGACAGTTTTCAGCTCATTAGTAAAGACAAGAATGCCCATCTTGGGGCACCTGTGTGACTCAGTCAGTTAAGCCTCCGACTCTTGATTTCAGCTCATGACATGATCTCACAGTTCCTAAGATCGAGTTTCACATAGGGCTATGCACTGTCAGTGCGGGGCCTGCTTGGGATTCTCTCTCTCCCTCTCTCTCTTCCTCACTCGCTGCTTGTGATTGCTCTCTCTCTCTCACAAAGAAAAAGAAAAAAAAAAGAAAATGCCTGTCTTGACAAAAACAAGTACAGTTTTTTATATATATTATTTATATTAAGAGATTAATTAATTAATATTTATATTAATATAATTAAGATTATATATATATATATATATATATATATATATAAAGATACCGAGAGAGATTGAGCATGAGCATGGGAGGGGCAGAGAGAGGAGAAGACACAGAATCTGAAGCAGGCTCCAGGCTCTGAGCTGTCAGCACAGAGCCCGATGTGGGGCTCGAACTCACAAACCATGAGATCATGACCTGAGCTAAAGTCGCACACTTAACCGGTTGAGCCACCGAGGTTCTCCATCATCCTGATCATTATTAATCATTTGGTTCATGCATTCTGTGAGTTTCTGCTGTGGGTGTTTACAATTTTGTGTTGAGTTTTATTTGTTGGAAGTGTTACACTTGTCATTCCTTTAGCTAAGACTCCAGATATTTACAAGATATTGTGCCACATGTTTTCAGCTCCATTATCGTGATATTTTCCTTAAAAAGAAAAAAAAAAACCTGATTCAGTACAATTATATTGTATCTCTCTATATCCATAGTAACTCTTTTCCCTTAGTAGATACTAGACCTCATATTAATACAGTAAATCTTTCCTAACTTTCTGTAGGTTTTCTGAATTTTACTCTTTGCCTTAAAACTTTTTGTGTTGTTATATTTGAGAGTTGTCTACTGAAAATTTTACATGAAAGCTTGTTAAATTCATAAATAGCAGTTTAAAAATAATTTATATTTATTGTAATTATATATATATATATTATATGCCTATATAATATATAAACTTATTTCTGCAACTTATATTTGTTCCATTTGTCATGATTCTGATCATAAAATGTTTCCATATTTTTTAATTTTTACTCTTCATTTTTTTGTATTGAATTTACTGAATTGGCTTTAGTTTGCCCTTTTTACCTTTTTTCCTACTAATTCTGAAATTAGGTTCCATTCTTGCAGTGGATACACTTAACATACGTCTCTATTCAACAAATTCTAAATTTATCCATGTATGATCTTCTGCTGTATTTAGACTTATTCATCTGTGATATACCTATTTTTAATTTATATGTGTAATATATATGTCATAAAAGACTCAAGACATATTTAAGTTCAATGAACAATTACTATCCAGTAGAACATTGCTTTCTGTATCCGTATTCCACTCAGGTTCAATGTTCTTACTGGACCATATCTTTCAGTGAAGGTCTGCAAATGGTAATATTTTGATTTGTTTCCCAAAAATATTTTTTTCTTGGCCTATGTAATAATTTAGCTAGATATAGGATACTAAATTGACCGTTATTTTCACTTTGGGTTTTGAAAAATAATATCTGCTTCACGTAGTGCCTACTCTTATTGTTGACATGATGTCTTCTATTATTTGACCATTGCAAGTAATATTTCTTCACACGGGGGCATTCCTATTACTTTATTCTCTAACATCAGCTTGCCTAGGAGTGGGCTTATTTTTGTTTTCTTGTCTTAAGGATTTCAAAATGAAGAATCAAAACTTCCTTCATGTATAAAGCTTTCAGCTGTTGTATATTCTGATAGTTTCCTAATTTCTCTTTATTTTTGATTATGTAAATTCTATTTACACAAATGCTTGAAGCCCTTACATACGTTTTAAGTGCTCTGTTCTCTTTCACATTTGCTTCATTTTCGTCATTTCCCCAGACATCTTCAATTTCACTGATTCTTCAGCTCTGTTTAGTTTCTTTTTCAACCAATACATTAGGCTTTGAAATTCAGTGTCTACAACAAAATTTGTTATTATGTATGTATATTATACATAATATATATGTATATAACAAATAACAAAATTTGTTATTATGTATGTATGCATATTATGGATTCTTTATATCATTTCTGACAATTGAAATTACTGATTTTATACTCGCTTTCAGACTATAGATGTTTTCTGAATGACTTAATCATACCTGATAAGTGTCCAATTTGGTATTTATTGCTTCATGTAGTTTCTTCCTTTCTTTTCTTTTCTTTTTCTTTTTTTTTAATTTTAAGCCTTTCTCTAGTATATTCTCACTCCCTTTGTTCCTGTAAATTCTGCCGCAAAGAATTTTTTTAATTTACTTTTTTGTGTTAAAATCTGAGAGTAATGATTGATGTACCTGTATTACCAATTCTTATTCTAATAAATTATCTAATAACTCATGACTATAGTAAGAGGATTGTTCTATATTAGCGCATTTTTCCCTACAACTCCACACGTCTAGTCAATATCCTGTAATTTAGGGTGATTTCGTTTGGTAAAATACAATTGCTAAATCACTTTCTCTCTTAACTAATTCTATTTGAGAATGATTCTGCCTTGTGCTCATATTCACAGAAAAAAACAAAAACAAAACAAAAAAACAAAACATTCGGTATTCTACTGAAATAATACAAGTCCTACATAAATAATTCTTTCCTTTACATTACTTAATATAGTAGCCCTACCAATACATGCCTTGAGAGTTCAACACTGTCATCCAAATTCTTTCTAAAGCTGACAATTTCTCTCACTGAGTTAATCACCTCAACTTCAGTGGACATGACTGGCTGATATTATTGGAAGCAGGACACCACGAAAGCTCCATTTTCAATTTGGGCTCCTGCGGTGGGCATTCCTTTCAGTTGGCTGCTTCTCCTACAAAAGAAACTTCGGTCCTTCATTGGACAAAAGCTATATACTTGAGCTACGGAGTTGAGGTAGAAACAGTAAATTCCCTTCTTTTTAGGAAAGAACTTTGCAGGAAAAATGCAAAAAAAAAAAAAAAAAAAAAAAAAAAAAAAGAAAGAAAAAAGCTATGAGAAACCAAGATTCCAGATTTTTCAACTCAAACGTTCGATCTTCCCAGTGTTTAATTGCACCGTATGTAAATCACACAATGTCTGGATTTACAGATAATTCTTAAAAGACGCAAGAGCGTGTTACCATACGCGGCAGCAGGCACTTTTTTTGGTGGGGGCAGTTCGTACCCTTTAAACCCTGTAATGAACTGAGGTTTAAAAAGGATTTCAGAATGAGATCAATAACGTTTAGATTACGTTGGAAGGATATTTTTCCCTTTGTTCATGCTTGGGACAAAATACCCCGGTATCTTAAACATTTTGAAGGGAGCGACACAAATTATATAAAGTTTCCTTGTGTCTACTTCACAGTAGACCAACAGAGGAGGCAGATTCTAGTAATTCCTTTCGTCCCTTCCCCATAGCAGCAAAAGCCTCAAATTGCTTCTGTTTCAATGAGGAGAACGACTAGGAAGCTCCTGAGTGTTAATTGCATGTATATGCTATTGCTTCCAGTGTTGAAATGTCTAGTTACACCCAGTAACTACTTCTTTGGTCCCTTGAAGACGTTCTGAGGTAAGAAGGTGCATTTCTGATTCCTCAGTCAGCCTCCTGGGACCCCTGCTGCCTCCAGGGCGCGGTCTTTAAGCCTGCTACCTGTGAGAATCTTGTGGCAACATTAAAATATTCAGATGCGTGGGCCCCATCTTCAGTGGTTCTTATTCAGTTGGTATGGAGTGACTCAGTCAGGCATCCGCAAACTTGTATGTCCTTCTTTCTCTTTTCTGGCGCATTTGACACTTGAAATTGTGATACTGTTCAAAGTCAAATCCTTATCATGTCTTCTAAAACTGTTCAACAACTGTTTTCCATCCCAACTGTCTTTTTTTTCTCTTCTTTTTTGGTTTTGTCTTCTTGCCTTCAGAATGGTCATAATTGGGAACAAAACCAGGATTCATTTACGGCACGAATATTTAACAAGGATATACTATGTGCCTGCTACTATGAGAAAGGCTAATTTTATTATAATAAATAGAACAGACGTGGACCCTGACCAGGGGACGGTCACACAAATAAATATCTCATTGCAAATTCCAACCACTCATATAAAGGAAAAGCACAGTGCAGTGCAGATCAGTTTATGAAAACAGGAAAAAATAGGGGCAGCTAGCTGGGTAGGTGGTTCAGTGGGTGGAGCATCCAACTCTTGATTTCAGCTCAGGTCATGATCCCAGTGTCTTGGGATAAAGCCCTGCATTAGGCTCCATGCTGAACGTGGAGTCTGCTTAAGATTATCTTTCTCACTCCCCCACTTTCCCCTTCCTTGTTCACACTCTTGAAAGAAAAGAAAGAAAGAAAGAAAGAAAGAAAGAAAGAAAGAAGAAAGAAAGGGAGAGAAAGAAAGAAAGAAGGAAGGAAAGAAAGAAATAAACTGGAAGAATAAAGAAAGATTCCCATGAAAACAGATCTGGAGGAGACGAGTGTCAGGTAATGGACGATTCTAGGTGTTACCCTGTGTGCAGTGGGAAGACACAAATTTTAATAAAGTATTAATACAATAAGATTTGGGTTGGAAATGGGGCCTCCAGATGGCTGCAAAGAGAATGGATTAGCAGTCAGCAAAGAAGGAAGGGGGAGAAAGAGCAGTTCAACTCAAACCAAGCACTAGGCTAAATGGAAAGTTCCACCTTGGTTCTACTTTGGCGGAACTGACATCATAACAGAAGGAGACTATCATGGAAAAGGTAATTTCAGCACAATGTGGTACCAGCGGGGGAAGGTCTGGCAGAGGGTGGTAAGTTAGAGAATCTGAGGAGTGGAAGGACAGCCTGAAAATTGTAAGAGGACTCAAGGATCTTCCAAGATCAGGAAACACTGATCGCTTCACACTCAACATTTGGCACTGAGGGGCTGTGAACACACTTGATCATTTGCTCGTTCATTGATAAACATTTACTGAGTGCCTACTGTGTGCTAAGCAATTGCCGTGCACTGCATATATATAATTTTTTTTCTCCCCCCACCTGCCAACACAGAGGTCATTTTACTTCAAATGGCACTCTGGACTTCTACTTTACAAATGTACTTTAAAAAGACATTATTCCTCCATTTTGACTCTCTGTCCTCCTTGTATGTGAAAATGAGCCCCTGGCTTATCACTATGACTTCTATGCATCCTGTATACTAAAACATGTTTCTCTGTGGGACCAGTGCCCGTGTGAACGAGTCACCGTAAACACAAGAGAAGGAACATGTTAAGTTGAGAGCCCATTTTACAGGGAGAAGTAAAGCAATACCCTCATCACTTTCTATTTTGAATCTTGCTGTTATAGTATATTGCAACCTCCTTCTCACAGACGGAAGGAATAATTCAATTTACGTAAATTTATAATCACCATTTTAAATGAGAATTATGAGACATTTGGGATTTAGGAAGGCATGACAAAGGAAAAACATTTTCAATATCAGATATTAACAACGTTGGCTGACGTTAGCAATGATATGTGTTCTAAGGAATTTAAGGAACACTAAAAGCATCCTCAATGACTCCTAGACTGTGGCCCAAAGACAATGGCTGGCTTCTCAAAGCATAAATAACCTTAAGTGACTAGTTTTGTATGAGGCCACTCAAACTGAAACCTTCTTACAGCACTAAGGCTAATGGTCTAAAACAGGGAAGGAATCATTAAAGTAAATAAATGTGGTAAGCTAATTTCATCCTCTTCGTCACTTAGCATTTTTTTTCTTGTGATATATGTTGTAAGTGGAAGTTAGGGATTGTACCTTATTATAACCACGAATCAAGGTATAAAGACCAACAGAAAAATAAAAATTACAAGTTGTTAGCAAAAACGACAGCCTTGAAAACCTATTATTTTTTTTATGTTTTTTAATGCTTATTTATTTTTGACAGAGAGAGAGAGAGAGAGCGCGCATGAGTGGGGGAGGGGCAGAGAGAGAGGGAGACACAGACCCCAAGCAGGCTCCAGGCTCTGAGCTGTCAGCACCAAGCCTGACACGAGGCTCGAACTCACAGACTACGAGTTCATGACCTGAGCCGAAGCCGGACGCTCAACAAACTGAGCCACCCAGGCACCCCGAAAGCCTATTATTTTTGATTTCAGCTTCTATCTAACAGTCTATACTTAAAATCCATTTCAGTTTTACAAGTGTAGTTTAATTCCAATATATTCCACCTGGCACCTGTACCCAGAGAAGGGCAAAAGTTAGTTAACCTAAACATCTTAGTTAGATACGGAAGACACATTTGTACTTTTATTTGAATGACTGTCTTCGTTCTGGGAACTTTTAAGATGGCAAGCAATAGATCCAGACTATATCAACTTACACATCCCAGAATGAACTGCATTAATTCTAAGACAGATATCAAGTCCAACTGAGCTCACCATACATTTTCCTGGTTCTCTTTTCCAAATGGAAGATACTCGTTCCATTTGCCTGTAAACAAATACCTTCCCTAAACTATGAAGATAAGCAGTAGGGCTGCAAATGTTTTTTTCTCTTAGAACTTTTTAGATTAGAAAGATAATTATGTCAATAAAGCAACCAAGCAAAATGGAGGATAAGTATAAAATCTTAAAAGTAAGTGTTAGAAATAATGTCAAAGCAGGTCATTAAGATCTGCTTGTTGCTTAGATTTGGACCACTGATTGTTGTCCATATGCTTTTGCCAGATAGCCTTCTTTGTCTATGTTAAAGATAGGTCATGTGATTCCAGCAATTCAATTCCATTATTACGATCAAGTTATCACGTGAAGAAGAAGGAATTAAAAGTAGATACCTGGTGCATTCTCCATCTTTCCAGCAGTCTGCCCGCTAAGCCACATTTTCTCTCCCTAACATGCTCATGTGAATATTTAGAAAATAAGGGAATAATATATCTCATGTCTATTTCAGTGTAATTGCTTTAAGACAGTGTTGGAAAGTTAAGGCAAGGGGTGGGGGAAAACAAACTAGCTAAATGTTTTCAGACCTGAAAAATATGTCATATAACTTGAGTCCCGGTTTTTATCCAAAAAACTGTTGATTCTGCTCCCACATGTGCTGTTCAAAGTTATTTTGAGAATGATTTGGAATAATGTTAGTTACTTATAACAAATCTCTGACTTCCTTGAAATAGAGAAACCTTGGAAAAGTGAACACAAGAAAATTTGAAGGTCCACCAATGCTTAATAAGAAAAATATCTTTCCAAATGGTATATCAAATTACTTTATAGGTTGTCATTTTCAACAAAAAAATAACATGAGTTTTATCCTTAATTGTTGCTACTACTGACTAATTTAACAATCAAAGGAACATATTTGAGAATACTTAAAATACCAACTAAATCAATATTAACAGAAAAATAAGGTACTTTCATTTCTTGTATTAATAAAAATATGAACCACTAAATCAAAATGTTTAAAGGCAAGCAAGCATGACAATTTTCAGCTGTAGTTAGATTTATTTTTCAACTTTGCCTGTAGTCTTTTTTTTTATTTGTTACACCCTTTGAATTTCTAAAATATAAGTGAAAAATCCAGCCTTATGAGGATGAAGGGTAGACAACCCATTATTAAGACATTTAGACATGGTAGACATTTTTCACGTAAAAATCAAACAAATCAGATGCTTTAAGTTGATTATCTGTCACTGGGGCACTGTTCCCTACAAAAATGTGAGCACCGTTAGAAGACCCCCATACTAAGTTTGAGTGAATTTTACGACAGAGACACAAGTAGAAAAGTGAAGAAAAGAAGCGGGTGGAAGTCGGGGAAATCTAACCAAGTCTCCACATTAATTAATCCTAAGCACAGATTCCTTAGAACCGACAAAACATTAATTACTGCTTCTCACACTCATGTGCAGATACCTACAGTTTTATGCACTTGCGGGCAAATGGATGGGTTCCTCTTTTATGAGGATGTCATGTAATCCCTCTTTGGGGAGGCACTTCTTACAGAATTGCAAACTTCTTTGTCTTCCATTCTGTTTTAAGCCTCATGTGTTCGAACATGGCTTCATGATTCAATGCATTTCGTCTTTGTTGTACGTCTCTTAATAAAATTTGGATACCTAAGCCAAGTTAAGAAAAGAAAGGTCCAGCTAATCATCCTAAGCAATCATTCATTAGTTGAGTGCGTTTTCCAACTGTTCTGTTGATTCTTCACATCAGTCATTGGATCAAGCACATGTATAAACCACCGGTGACTCTAATGGCCGTTGTGAGATTGGAGCAGGCCCTTCTGTAATTCTCAACTTTGTGGTCAATCAGCTACATGGTTTCTAAGAGGACAAGTTCTTGGAAGTTCCCTTTTCTCAAAATTATTGGAGTGTAGTGTACCTACATTTATTACATTTAAAATCCAAAAAAATATTAAACACATAAGCTTCTGTGTTTAATTGCAAATTACTTCCCCAGAACATATTTATATGAGGCTAACTATAAATATAAATCCCACAGATAAAACTTCTCTTTGGGTTCTGTGCAAGAGGATTTTATTTATTTATTTATTTATTTTTTATTTTTTTTAATTTTTTTTTCAACGTTTATTTATTTTTGGGACAGAGAGAGACAGAGCATGAACGGGGGAGGGGCAGAGAGAGAGGGAGACACAGAATCGGAAACAGGCTCCAGGCTCTGAGCTGTCAGCACAGAGCCCCATGCGGGGCTCGAACTCCCGGACCGCAAGATCGTGACCTGGCTGAAGTCGGACGCTTAGCCGACTGCGCCACCCAGGCGCCCCTTTTTATTTATTTTTAAATTTTTTTTAATGTTTATTTATTTTTGAGACAGAGAGAGACAGAGCATGAATGGGGGAGGGGCAGAGAGAAAGAGAGACACAGAATCAGAAGCAGGCTCCAGGCTCTGAGCCATCAGCCCAGAGCCCAACGCAGGGCTCGAACTCACGAACCGTGAGATCCTGACCTGAGCTGAAGTCGGACGCTCAACCGACTGAGCCACCCAGGCGCCCCAGTGCAAGAGGATTTTAAAGAATACATACTAAAAATCTGACTCAAATCTATTAAGTAAAAGAAGATGTCAGCTCTGGATAAAACTTCCCACAACTCAATTTTCAAAGCTAGCGATTTCCCCCACAAAAGTGGCTATTTAAAAAATAAGAAAATTCCTTAAAACTTCTCCGTCATTAAGACATAAACACTAGAAACCTTAGAACAGATTCAGGATGGACAAGTCCCAGACCATGTTTGCAAATTTTCTTTTAAGAAATTAATTATTGAGATGTTTCTGTTACTTAGCTTGTACTTGATGAATGAATAACTAAGTTTCTTCATAGATGCTTTTACTAGAATATTTTGGATATGCAACCCTTTAAAGTACCCTCATTTTGTTTCTAATTCTGCAGTGTATCTGTAAGAGTACTGGAGCATCAATTCTCTTTTCCATAAATGACATTTATTTGGGATGAAATCTCTCCTTTGTTATTTCTTGGCAACTAGTAGTGAGGAAGGACTACTTTTCCCAAGGTGCACTGGAACAATTTAATTTCATGATGAATACAAACGCAGTAGTTATTTTATAGATAATTTTAATGCATCGTTGTTTTGTTCCTGAGATACCCAAATGCCCAGCAATAACCCTAGAGCATGTATAAAGGCCAAAAAAATTGTTAAATTATAAATACTGTCTAAATTGAGGCTTTTCCTGAATTGTCATCCCTTCTAAAATATTGTTACTACAAGGTTACAGGCTTCTTGGCTTCTTCTTCTTATATATGGCTTCTCTCTTGTAGTTAATCTGGAATTATGAGTATATTTTCCTGCACCACTAAGTCCCCATCATTTCTTTGTATTTCCTACATTTTGGATCGCTGTTTGGGAGACTGTGAGAAAAATGAATGTGCAGATATCCTTGCCAACAAGCAGCAGATATAAACTAGAAAATTCCATAATATATAAAGAAAAGCATTTGTAACATATTGATATTGAATCTTTGTGCTAGGAAAATAGAGCACCTATTTTGTGTGAAGGATGAAAAATTTCAAATTTACATATGTACTCTATCTGTAATCAGAATAAGAATACTTATCTCTGGTTAATGAGATTAAGGGAGAAACATTTACTTCTTCATTCTTTTTGTTATTGTTTCCAGAACTGTTTTGTACTGTTTTAAATATGAAAAAATTAGATTTAACAAAAATAAGAAAAGATCTGGCTGGATTGGTGTTCTCAAGAAAGAAAGAAAGAAAGAAAGAAAGAAAGAAAGAAAAAAGGAAGGAAGGAAGGAAAAGAGAACGGGAGAGAAGAGAAAAGAAAAGAAAAGAGAAAAAGAAAAAAAAAGAAAAGGAAAGGAAAGAAAAAATACAGAGGGAGGGAAATAAACTTAATGTCAAATGTTATTCAGTTATATGAAGTGGGATTCAGCCTACAAATTCAAGTTTTTTAAGTAATTTTATTGGCGCATGCACACACACACACATACACACACACACACACACACACACACACACACAAGTTGTCAAACTTACGAAAAAGAGAAAGGTAAAATCCACAATAAAATAGTAATATTTTAAAAAATGGGTTTTCTTTGAGTTGTGTTTATTTTTCCCCCAAATAATATCACAGGTATGCAAATATTTTCTACTAATTATGAGTGTCTCTATAATGTCAGACTAGATACTAAATGGAAAAACTTATTTGAGATCTGAAGTTAACTTCAAGTATCTTACATATTGCCTGTGGGGGGAGGTAAGCAATAAAATATATTCACAGAAAACAAAATGTCACAAAAAGAATGTTAATCTGTCAGTCACTAAATGGGATGACACTATTCTCCACATTTACACCATGGCAAATAATTCAATTTGCCTAAGATGTTTTGGTGATATTATTAACATTAGTATTATAGGTAAATGGAAATCAACTTGAAATTCTATAAATGCATTTGAACTTCATGCATGTTGTATTTTTGTGTGTCAATGTGTGAACTGTGCCACCACTTAGTGCCACCACTAAGCAGTGGGTACATAGCACACCTATATCATAAAGAATTAGCCCTCAGTAGAAGTAGAAATAAGATCTTTAGTCATGAATTATAAGCATCAATGATAGCAAATTAACAGTTGCAAGGTTCTTTCCTACACCATAGCTGGGGTTTTCAAATATCCCCTAAAAGCGATCAGGAAAGGGGAGCCTGGGTGGCTCAGTTGGTTAAGCATCCGACTCTTTTTTTTTTTTTTAATGTTTATTTCTGAAACAGAGAGAGACAGAGCATGAGTGGGGGAGGGGCAGAGAGAGAGAGAGAAAGAGGGAGACACAGAATCTGAAACAGGCTCCAGGCTCCGAGCTGTCACCCCAACGCGGGGCTCGAACTCACAAATCGTGAGATCATGACCTGAGCCGAAGTCGGTCGCTCAAGCAACTGAGCCACCCAAGCGCCCCAAGTGTCTGACTCTTGATTTTGGCTCAGGTCATGATCTCACAGTCTGAGATTGAGCCCCACTTTGGGCTCAGCACAGGGCGTAGAGCCTATTTGAGATTCTCTCTCTCCCTCTTTCTGTCTGCCCCTTCCCCACGTGCGTGCGCACGTTCGCACACACACATACACTCTCTCTCTTTCTCAAGATAAATAAATAAACAAAGAAGAAGAAGGAGGAGAAGGAGAAGGAGGAGGAGGAGGAGGAGGAGAAGGAGAAGAAGAGGAGGAAGGAGGAGAGGGAGGAGGAGGAGAAGAGTCAGGAAACTATTATTGTCATTGTAGAATAGATAACTGTGTTTTAGAGATCGATTCTCCCCCAGAAATCCAGCCAGCGGCAGGACAGGAATTAGACACTTGTTTTCTCTTTCTCTTGCAGTGACTTTGTACTAAACCCCATAAGCAGTTTGTCCCGGAATGTTAGACTTGGGTCCATCTTTGTTGGAAGTCAAGATCAAGCAGGCCCTATTGTTGTCTTGTCCCATGAGCTAACAAAAAGAGTGCTGGTGCAAGACAAGACATTAAGTTTCTCCTCTAAAACTTTTTCTGGGGTTGGGATTGCCAGACTCCTAGGTGGCCTCCTTTATGAAAAACAAAACAAAAAACAAAACCCAAACCTTGTTCTTAACAGGAAGAAAACAAAAGGCAGCATGTTGTTTCACAACCTCTCAGTTAGTTTGACAAGCAGTTGGTACAATGTGCGTGGAGGTCCTTAACTTTCCACTTCTTCCACGAACCATTCATTGCTTGACTAATTGGGAGCCGAGGGGTGACTTAGCGTCACCCAGTAGATTATAACATTTTAAGATCTGGGTTATTGTTTATGTGTCTTTGTATCATCCAACAGTGAAGGAGCCATCGTTCATTATCAAAAATGTCTCCTTAATCAATGACAGGAGGAATGAATGATTACTAAAGGAAGAGTAATTTCATCGAGGAGCATTTGTCAAGGATTTCCCCACTCGTTCATAAAAGAAGATATAGCCTGCTTTGTGCTCACTCTGCTAAGGAAGCCTGTAGTCAAAAAAAGGAAAAGTTACCTGACCAGGTATGTCCTACCCTGGGTTTTGTTTTTGGAGAGGCACGAGTGTGATGAGCTTCACTTTACAAAATAAATTCTCAGATCGTTTCAAATACAGACGAAGACAGAGAATCCTAGAGCCAAAGCCACACATCTGAAGATCATGTGCAGCTGCAGTCAGTAATGTCATAGGTAAGATAAGAATAGTAGCCACAATGCCCGCCAAACTTCCTTGGCATTTCCTCTGGGGTTTCAGAGCTTGTACCGACCTTTCTTATTTTTTCAAAGAATTTTTATGTAAATTCCGGATAGTTCACATACAGTGAAATATTGGTTTCAGGAATAGAATTTCAGTGATTCCTCACGTACATACAATGCCCAGTCTTCATCACAAGTGCCCTCCTGAATACCCATCACCCATCTAGCCCATCCCCCCATCCACTTCCCTTGGTCAACCCTCAGTTTGTTCTCTATCTTTTTTAAATTTTTTTAAGTTTATTCATTTTGAGAGGGGTGGGGAGAGAATGTAGGGAAAGGGCAGAGAAAGGGGGAGACAGAGAATCCCAAGCAGGCTCTATACTGTCAGCCCAGAGCCGGATAACACAGGGCTCGAACTCACGAACCCTGAGATCATGACCTGAGCCAAAATCAAGAGTCGGATGCTTAACCGACTTAGCCACCCAGGCACCCCAATGTTCTCTATCTTTAAAAGTCTCTCATGGTTTGTCTTTCTACTTAATATTAGCAACTTGGCTTCTAAGGTACCTTCAAATGTTTTGCCTCTATTGCCACATTCTTGACAATGTAGTTAAAAAGTAACATCCTGGGGCGCCTGGGTGGCTCAGTCCGTTGAGCGGCCGACTTCGGCTCAGGTCACGATCTCGCGGTCCGTGAGTTCGAGCCCCGCGTCGGCTCTGTGCTGACAGCCTGGAGCTTGTTTCGGATTCTGTGTCTCCCTCTCTCTCTGCCCCTCCCCCGTTCATGCTCTGTCTCTCTCTGTCTCAAAAATAAATAAACGTCGAAAAAAAAATTTAAAAAGTAACATCCTGTATTTTTTAACTTGAGTTATAAAAG
This sequence comes from Leopardus geoffroyi, assembly GCF_018350155.1. Lineage (NCBI taxonomy): Eukaryota > Metazoa > Chordata > Mammalia > Carnivora > Felidae > Leopardus > Leopardus geoffroyi. The sequence goes on from NC_059336.1 coordinate 56,423,132, forward strand.
TGGTATTTGAATCACGCTGATCAATATTTGATTTTATGACATATAATCATAAGTAGAATTTAAATATCACACATCACCAAGGGACTTTAAGACTTGATTTAATTTTAACTGTCAAAAATGAAACCACTTATTGTTAGCATTAATCCTATGTTGGACTATCCATATTTTTATTCCAGATCACCACTAACTAGCCGTGTGAACTTGCCAAGTTACTTAACCTCTCCGTGCCTAGATGCTCTTAATACCTATGTCCTACGGGGGACCTGGATGGTTTAGTCGGTTAAGCGACCGTTTCTTGATTTCAGCTCAGGTCATGATCTCATGGTTTCCTGAGTTCCAGTTCCCATATCGTGCTCTGTGTGCTGACCATGCAGAGACTGCTTGGGATTGTCTGTCTTCCTCGCTTTCTGCCCCTCCCCCACTCATGCTCTGTTTCCCTCAAAATTAATAATAATAATAATAATAATAATACCTATGTCCTAGTGTGGTCAGCAGGATTAAATGGGATACTTCACGCAAAGAGTTTAGTGTAGTGCCTGAGATATAAGTAATTAACAAATGTTAGCATTATTTCTATTTTTACCAAAATGATTACTTTGGCAAGCGCTTTGTGATAGAATGGAACAGCACTTAGAAGTTAGGAAAAAGGCAACATTTGAACTTTGTGTCTTCTTGAATTATGGTTTTATTGTTTCAAGAATTTATCACAGAGGGAAAAAAAGGGGGGGGTGAAGGATGAAAGTTTCAGAAGTCTCCAAATACAGAATTTATCGTCTCTTCCCCTTGACTTTTTGTTTTTTATGCTGTGCAATTCTAGTCCTAGGAAAAATTAGCCAATTCGGATTGCATTTTTAGAAAAAAAGCTACTTTTGAGTCTTTAACATCTTTAAAGTTTTTTAAAGTGCCATTTCTGTATGTTTCTGTGTTAATCCTACTATTTTAGTTAATCTCTAAACAACATGCTGCTTTAGAACTCTTTAGACAATCATAAAATGAACATGAGTAAATTGACAATGAGCTCCTGTCAGAGCTTAAGACCATTCAAATGCATTGGGTTGTCAGAGTGTTCTTCCAGAAGTGGAAAAGAAATTCAGTATCAGAGACAACGGGGCACATGTGGTTGGCTGGGACTTAACTCAAGGAACCGAAGAGCCTCCGTGCACATTCCTGTGATATGTCTGTATCCCTTCTACTGCATATGGTCCCATCACTGCCCAGAACAGACTAGGGGGAGCTCCCTGACCAGAGAATCAGCGCTTCGTGGGTTTGAGGATGGAGAAGGGCGAGTGCACCCAAGTAACTACTCTGAAGTGTGGGCCATTCCTCTTCTTTGAAAGACACTCCAACTGAATATGTTTAACGTTTGCTGTCTCCCTGTCCTACGCCCAATCAGTATATAACCAACTGTCGGACAGAAATCAAGAAACCCACTCGAGGAATCAATTTTGGTAAAGGCAAAAGGAAAGATATGGCGAGGAACAAGAATGATCACCATAGCGCAAGGTACAATTTTACATCTCTGAAATTAAAAATGCACACGGAAAGAAAGTATTTTCATTACAAAAGATTAAAGACCAAAATTAACTCAAAAGGAACAAAATGGGCAGAGAATGTCTTGCAAATATCATCCGAAACCTATCATCAAATAGGCACTTAGTATGTTTACCGTGTAAAGATCTGTAAGCATAGAAAAAAAAGTTCTGCAACTCATTCTAGAATGCTACAAAAAATCTTATTCTAACAACACATAAGAATGGAACAGAAAGGAGAAACATTTGCCAAGTTTTATTTCAGGATACGGATATAAAAATGTTAAAGAAAACATTACCAAATCAAATTAATCAAGTCACTAAAACAATAATCAGAAAAAGGTATGACTTACCCTAGTAAAATATGACTGCTTCAATGCTACAAAATTTCTAACATGTTTTCACTACAGGAAACATTTAACACAGAAAATATAGAATCTCAATAAAAATAACAAAAAAAAAAAAGCATTTAAAATCGGTGGACATTCCTGATTTAAAAATTCTTACAGTAATTGTGATTTTTTTATAGATGCAAATATCTTCAAGTTAGTCTTTTAAGTGAAAATAGGATGTTACAAAAGTTGGATTTGAGGTGCTCGGGTAGCTCAGTCGGTCAATTGACCGACTCTTGATTTTGACTGTCACAATCATGGGTTCCAGCCCCACATCGGGCTCTGTGCTGACAGTGCTGAGCCTGCTTGGGATTTTCTCTCTTTCTCTCTCCCTCCCTTACTTGTGCTCTCTCTTTCTCAAATAAATAAACTTTTTTGAAAATTTTAAGAAAAAAAGTATATGGATTTAAAAATGGGATCACATTTCTATGTTAAAATAGGTATTATATATAATATTTATGCATGTATATCTGTATATCTATGTACCTATACACACACACACACACACACACACACACATACACACACGCATATAGGTTCTGTATATGGTTCTGTATAGGTTCTGTAATGTTACACATAAGTCCAAGTCTTGTCTGCAGATTAGGTCTTATAATTAAGCTGAATTATTTTCTTTTTTTCCCTTTTTGCTTCTCAAAAGTTTCTATGTGAATACCGGTTGTAATTTTTAAATATTTAATAACATTATTTTAAAGTGTAAAATCATAATCGCTGTTTTCCCAAAGTTAGATTATAATGTATATAAACTGGGAGTTTCATAAAATTCTGAAGCCTGTCAGTTTAGTTTATCCACAGTGGGCACCTGAGATCTTTGAAAGCAGTGATAATTCATTCTTACAAATATTTGTGGGAATAAATAAGTTTGAAGCTTAGGTGTCCTTAAGGTATTCAAAACCTAAGTTGAGTGAAATATACACATAAATTGCCAATTTTATAACGTTTTGATAAATGCCAAAACAGAAAAACGTGCAAAGAGCTGGGTGATCTATGCAGGCTGATCTTTTAGTTCCTCTGTTGGAGTAAGCACCCTGCAGCCCCAGGATCTTTGGACATGCTCACTCTGCTTTCCCACTTTCACAAAGGGTGCCACCTTCTCCTCCCCTTGGTCTCAGCTGAAATGGTCCTTGTCCTCAAAGTCTTCTCTTTTCTGACCAACCAAACAAAAGTCAGATTCCACTGCTGTTGTTATTCCTTTATCGTCACTCTTTAACCCTCCTTGCAGATTTCGTCCTGACCCATTCCCAAGCCTGCAATTACTAATGTTTCTTTTCCTGTTCATTTTCATTTTGGCAGTCTCCTCAATGAGAATTCAAGGTCCTGGAAGGAAAGATCATGTTCCTTTCATTTACTGTTGGGTCTTAGTCAATGACTACTACATAATTAATAAATATATGACTGCATTATAGAGCAATTAATGTCTTCCTTATCCATCGTTTTTAAAAGATTGAAAACTATATATGGGGTCAGCTCAAAACTTTTATACGTGTGGTAACATATAAATTACTTGTCTAGTTGATGTTCCAGGAAATTTATGTATATTAGAAAACAAAAGTGCCAGTTTTCATGGAATTTGGTAAGTGATTTAGGGTAAGTTTCTTAATGTCCCCCCGGCTTTTTTTGCTCCAGAGTAATGTGACTGTAATCACATACCTGTCTTTTTCCAGAACTGCTCTTTGTCTCACTAGCCTCAGACATCTACAAAATTTGAACTCAGATCTTCGCTTTAGCATTAACATTTTCTGATAAAGATCATAACATAGATCATTACATTTGAAAAAGAAAAAAAACATATAAATTATTGCTGGACTTTCTCGTGCTCTGAATGAGGGTATAGATCTGGAAAACTTGTGACTTAACTTTCATATTATCTGGTGAGCTGCCTCAGTGCTTTTGGTAATGAAGTTGTATATAATTACGTAGACAAGTTGGTAGATAAGATATCATAGTCTAATATTGCCCTGTAAGTGTTTTAAGTGTTTTACCAAGTTTTTTCCAAATCGACCACAATCCCTGACACGCTAAGACACAGTGTGGGCTCTCAATAAACTTTTGCTGATTGATAATGAATGTATCTACGCTTCAAAAAGAAACAATAGGTAAATGCAAGGTGGTGTTAATGTACGTTTTCATGATGATGCTTATGATGACAATCACGTGGCTCTATCAACTAGATGGAAATACGATAATATTGACATCTTAATCAGTATTGGTATAAGTGAAACACTCGTACATGAGGGTGTTGCACTGTTTCGTTTTATCTCAAAATTAGGCATGATTAAAATAATGAGTGGTTTAATAGAAATCCCAGTTCTAAAAGAAATCCAACGCAAATACACAAACAACACTTAATTCTTCCGTCACAGCATTGGACCTCAGCTAGAAGCAGCCTTCTTACATGTTTGGACAGAAAACAGCACTTTACTCATAAATAATGTTTTTATTTAAATCATCTTGAATTAAAATGAAACCTTTGGCCCTGCTAGTAATTAAACAGCAGTGCTTTATACAAGCCTTATTCTAAACATGCAGACAGAGAAAAACACTTTGCAAAGCAAAGTATACACAAGCTGCAGTGTTTTGGTCCATTAGGGAGGAGAACACCTGAAAAGCTTTTACTTCCCCCACTTAGGCTTTTTTTTTTCGTGGGCTGAAGTGTGATAATACTCGTGTCCCCCATATGGGAACCAGAGATTAGTCCCAACTAAACCATCCAACGCTCTCAGCTACCTGCACGCAATCGAGTAACCTCAGCTTAACTGATGTGTAGAGCTGGAATGAGAGTCACTCGAAAGAACTGGCCACATGGGGCACAAAGAGAGAAGGGCACTCACAAGTCCAAATACACTCTGTGCTTATTTGTCTCCTGCCGGGGTGGAAGAAAAGTCACCGCTCAGGGTGGCCTTATTCAATTTAACACAGCTGGAGGAACAGGCTGAGTCTCTCCATTGAAAACCCCCGTGGATCTCTGGGCCAGTGGTCCCCCCGAGCCTGACAGCAGAAATCTTGAGTAGGACTCTCACCAACCACACTCAAAAACAAGGAACCGCCAGAGGGTGACGTTTAAAGCTTCTCAGCCTGAAGGCACAGTGACCTATGGGAGTGCGCCCTTCTGATTTTCTCCTCGCTCTATTGCCCTCAGAAGCTTAAAAGTCCAGAAGAAACTAAAAGAAGAGCTGTTTGAAATCCAGCTCCGCCCACCCCTCTCCCCCCCCCCCCAATATCGAGGCGGATCATTCCATTTGTAAACTGATCGCACAAAGCAGAAGGGCAGCTTAAAATCAGATGTGAACACTCAACGTCCTTTGAGCTGTAAATGCAGACTCAGGTCCTGGAGAGTGTTGCAAGAGCGATGTCTGACGTCATCATGCCTTGTATGCACCGAGTACAGTGTGGGTGACAGCGCCTCACATTTCAGGCTTCTAAACCTGTGAAAATTGTGGGAAATAAGCCTGGTTTTAGTTTAAAAACACTGACTGTATCGTGCTTAATTTTGAAGGTGTGTTGGGAACTAAATTTCTTCATCACAAAGAGATTAGAATTTATATGTAAAGCATAGGAGCACCTCGCAAACACACCTTACATGTGTCTCACAGGCTTTTGGTCTCTTGTCCCCCGGCAGGTCTCCAGAACATATCTACGTGGGACTACAGTTGGCTTTCTGTGTAGTCTAATAATTTATTCTCCATGCAGCTCGCATAGGGAATTTTTCTCAAACTCTCACCTAATCATATCCCTCCCTTTCCTGCTTAAAGTTTTCCAGTGGTTGCCCGTTTATATCATTATAACGTATAAACTGGAGAAAGCATGGCTTTTCCTATGGTCCCTGATTATTTCTTGGTGTCTTTTAAAACGAATAATGTTTATTTTTGAGAGAGACAGAGCACGAGTGGGGGAGGGGCAAGGAGAGAGGGAGACACGGAGTCCGAAGCAGGCTCCAGGCTCGGAGCTGTCAGCACAGAGCCGGACGTGGGGCTCGAACTCAAGAACCGTGAGCTCGTGACCTGAGCTGAAGTCCAACGCTCAACTGACTGAACCACCCAGGTGCCCCATCTTGCTATTTTATCTTAATAACCTCCTCCTCAAATAATCTTTTCAACAGTTCACATAGAAGTGTGCTGTGTGAATTTCATTTACTCACCTTCTTTTCACATTTCTATACTTTTGCATGTACTGAGTCTTTAGCAAATCCATCATTGCCAGTCTTGGTTGCAGAATGGAGTAATAAAAGAAAATTAAGATTTGCTAATTTACTTGTTCAGGAATGAGGCATGGGCATTGGTTTTTCATACTCATGGATTCTTAGGTGCATTTACAACTGCGATTTCCAGGTTTAAATATTTACGTTTTCAAGTTCACCAGTATAACTTTGGTCATTCTGGCTATCCCAACCTCCCCCAGTCCGTGCTAGAGTTATCTGTGTGATGTTCCTGTATCACCGTGTTCACATCCCCTGTGGCACTTACCCCATCTTACTACAGTTGTAATGGTAAATGGTAAATTTGGATGTGAGCTTGACACCTATTTGTTGAGTGCCCTCTGTGTGCCAGCCACTCTATTATGTTAGTCCCTTAGTATACACACCATCCCCAATACTTTGAGGCTCATGGTTTAGCAGGAGAGGTACTGATTTAACTAAATGATTACACAACCAACTGGTTGATAGCAATCTATGGCACACGAGAAAACAAAATAATTTGACTAGGTCGACAGAAGCTTCCATAGAGAATTGCATTCATGTTTAGCACAAAAAGTTGAGCAGAATTTTCCCAAACTCAGTAGAAGCAAGAATGTTCTCAGAAGTAGAAATAAGGTATCACTAAAGGTAATTTACAGTAGTGGGAGTAAGGCTTCCAAAGACAGCAAGGAGCAGATCACAAAGTACCTTGAAGGCTATGATAAGGCCCCTAAATTCCATCCCAAGTACAATGAAAAGATGGATGTACCAAGAAGAGTTCAATCATAAGCACCGAAACCACTTCAGATGCCTCCGACTGGAGAATTTATTGCCAAGACTTGATTACAGAGGTGAAAGGGGTGTGGAGAAACCAAAAGGGGGACAGTAAGGTGACCTATAGTTTTGGGACACTTGGAGGACACTCCTTACCATTATGCTGAAGGGATACAGAGAGGGGGTGGTGTAGCAGAGCTTCGGATACAAGAAAACGCTGTGATTGGCATTTCCGGTGACAACTGCGGCCGCACAGGAAGTTGAACGTTGGGCGGAAGCTGGAATCACAGTTGGGATACTGACTTCCCATATTTCACAAATGACCAGGAAACCAGCCAGGAGGAAGGAAGCACCCTGTGATAGAGAGCAGCACAGGACTCTTTGGCAATGGATCTAACAGCAAATGGACATACCATCAAGCTGTAAGGCGTGTGATATTCTGTGACGGTGTGATCAGGCTTAATTTAAAATTCACTCATGTCTCTACAGTGCTCCTCTACACAGAGGAAGATAAGAGTAGGGCAGATTTAGGGAGGTTTCTGTCGCAATGATCCAGGCAATAGAAGAGGTAGTTGAACTAAGATGTTGGTTGGCGGTAGTGATGGGGAGAATGCCGGTGTTTGAAATATATTTAAGAGGCAGGTAGAAGCAGCAGGGATCATTTCTTGAAGGGAGAGGAATTTGGACTTTGTTCTTCATGTAATAGAGAGCCCCTGCAGGTGTTTTGATCAGGGGAGATAGAAGTAGTATTATCCATTTGAGTTAAGTTGAATGGATGAGACCCTCAAGACAGGGAAGCCTGTTAAAAGGTTATTGCAATAGATCAAGCAGTAAGAATATCAATGTATCAAAGTAAACAACAAAACAAACAGGAAAAGGAAGGAATGCCAACGCAGTCTCGAGTGAATCTTATTTAGTGAAAAAAAATGAGTATGGAAATGAAATTGATTTTTAAAAACCCTTCCCAATGTATTTCATTAATTTAATAATATCTGAACTCAATACAAGTAATTTTATTAGCTTTATTGTTTGTAAGTCCAGAATCAACTGACATTTTGCACAGAGGCTAGTTCATTTGATTGATTTCAGTCTCAACATAGACAAGCGAACATCAAGCCCTAATGACCGCCTATGATTAATTCCCAATTTATTCACTCCGATAGCATTTGTCAAATGCCAGAGGGGTATTTTTATTTTTAAAACACTAAGGTACTAAGAAAATAAATATCCATGATCGTCTGTATAGAATGTTCTTCAACCTAAGTTTGAACTAATACACACCTGGCAAAGGAACAATTTTCCAGACATCTGTGAAAATCCTGTAATCTTTAGATCAGAAGTTAGCAGCCTCCAAATTTTTAGAGCATGAGGGCTCTATAATAATATCAATTCTTATTTTGTTTATTTCCTTATTTAATATTTGAAAATGTATTAGGTCAGTTCCCTCATTCATCATTCAACAAATACCGATTAAGTATTTATTATGCATCAGAGTCTATGCTAGGCTTTGGAGATACAACAATTAACAAACGACCGCAAGCAAAGCTGCGTCCCCAAGTGGACTTTCCGTCCTGGTTCTCAATTAGTGTTTGGTGGGTGTGGGAAATAGCAGAATCCCCACAATTCTTTTTGACGGGGACTACCAAACTTGACATATAAAATGTTAATATTGAAAGATATTTCGGAACTATCTATTTCACTCAATTTCTACAAAGGAAGGGAAATTCAAGAAGCCAGTCACAGAAGCTACACATATTTCCGGATTCCTTCATACTACACTTCCACTAAAATATCATCAGTTTTTACAAATGTATGGACCACATCACTAAGATTGAGCCAAGAGAAAATCCTTTAACATTTATTCTGAATCTGTAACGGTCATGAGTCACCTCTTCATGAACCGGCCAGATTCCATATTTTATTCTCTTGCCCATTGCATTTTTATTTTTCATAAAAATAAAATGCTGCTGAGTTCTGTTCTATTTTCACTTCCTTTTTGAGGAGTAGGAGCCTGGTTACAAACACAGGTGTAAGTTAAGCCTGGGGTGGCTTTCTGGCTTGCAAAACTATGGTTAAATGGGATAAACGAAGTTTATATTACCAAAAATTCTAAGAAAATCATTTTCTGGATAGGCTGTCTATCTAGTGTATGCAGAATTAATGACATGGAAAGGAAATTAAAATTGTATTAACAATCACTTCTATTCTCATCCTTATAATGTTCACATATTAGAAATTAAAAAGACAATGAGAACTTAAATTGAATTATCTTTAAAGAAATTTTCATTCCTTTTATTAAATAAGTAACCTTTTAGAAAGAACTATCCTTTATTTATCAGTATGATCCCTGTGAGCCGCACATACTCTCCAATTAAAGTGTTACATGCTTTTATTTTATTTCTTGTAACTTTTTGAATATACGGACACTCGAAAATTATGGCATTAACTGAAAGCCCTGGAGAGTTATATTAACACTGATTTAAATAGTGTGTGTGTGTGTGTGTGTGTGTGTGTGTGTTTGCATGGGTGTGTGTTTCACACACACACACACACACACACACACATTAAGTTAGGCCCAATGCAACAAACCAATGAATTAGGTATTTTTGCTACAGTTTGACAGAAGTAAGTTACAGGACAGCCAAGGCGTGAGGCAGAACTGAGTTAAGGTTTCATCACAGCTAAGGTGTCCATTTCCATTGTTTTCTACACCGCACTATCTTCAAAAGAGAATTCATTTTAAGTATGAAAGAGAACAGACCTTGTAACACAAACTAAAAATCCAAGAGTTCCAATTCACTCCTTTAGGAAACAAAAGTGGATACATATAATAATCAGAAATAATCTTTAAAAACAAAAAGTTTGTTGGGCCACCTGAGTGGCTCAGTCAGTTGAGCGGCCGACTTCGGCTCAGGTCATGATCTCGTGGTTCACAAGTTTGAGCCCCGCATTAGGCTCTGGGATGACAGCTCGAAGCGTGGAGCCTGCTTCAGATTCTGTGTCTCCCTCTCTCTCTGCTCCTCATACTCTCTTTCTCTCTCTGTCTCTTTCAAAAATAAATAAACATAAAAAAAAGTTTATTTATTTATTTTGAGAGACAGAGCACGCACACAAACGGGGGAGAGGCAAAGAGAGAGAGGGAGAGAGAGAGAATCCCAAACAGGCCCCGCACTGTCAGCACAGAGCCCGACACAAGGCTCAAACCCACAAACCTTGAGATCATGACCTGAGCCCAAATCAAGAGTCGGCTGCTTAACCAAGTGAGCTACCCAGGCACCCCAGAGGTGATCTTAATAGTGGAAACCAAACCCTACCTTCTCCTACACCTCAGTAATGGAATAAATAGAAACAACATTTAAGAAAATGATTTTGAGTGACTCTCCCTGGAAAACCTCACTTATATTTGTTGAAGAAGGGCCCATCAAGGTGAAGGAAATGGTAGATCACAGACATATGGGTGTCAGGCAGAAATGACATGTCCCAGATAAAGTGGGAAAGAAAAGTCTAGGTCCTGGATACAAGAGGTGACATGAAACTGGTTTCCTGTGAGCAGACAAACCTCAGTGTAGTGAAGGTGAGAATCCTATTGGTTTTCTATGTATGCCTGTTCAGTGTCAAATATGAACCATGAACTTTCCTAAGCACTGGTAATAGATCAGTACACTGAGAAATACTAACCCCACCCTCATGGAGCTTATTCTCCTTGAGCGAAATGATCGGGAAAAATGAACAAATTGATATACAATAGAATGCCAGATAACCGTAAATGTCACAAAGAAAAATAAAACAAGACAATTAGGTAGTGAATAGGGTGCTGTTTTAGTGCAAGTTTTCAAGGAAGAACCATCAGAAAAACTGCCATAAATAAATACACAACTGTACAGTGAATATTACAAAACATTGACGAGAGAAAAGTTAAAGACCTGAACAATGAAGAAATATACAAAATTCATTTATAGGAAGAAGTGACACTGTCAAACGACCATCCTCCCGAAATTTATCCATAGATTCAACACAATTTCAATGAAACTCCTGGGTGCCTTTTTGTTTTTCTTTGTAAAGATTGAGAAGCTGATTCTGCAACTTACATGGGAGTGCAGGGGACATAGAATAGCCAACAGTGGAAGACTGACCCACTTAATGAAGACTTCCTACAAAGCTGAAGCGATCAACAGTGTGTGGTATTGATTTAAGAATGGACATATGTATCAATGAATGGAATGGAGTCCAAAATTAACACCGATATATAGTCATTTATCATAACAATGTCAATCTAATTCAAGGAGGGAAAAGGATTATCTTTTTTTTTTTTTTCAACGTTTATTTATTTTTGGGACAGAGAGAGACAGAGCATGAACGGGGGAGGGGCAGAGAGAGAGGGAGACACAGAATCGGAAACAGGCTCCAGGCTCTGAGCCATCAGCCCAGAGCCTGACGCGGGGCTCGAACTCACGGACCGCGAGATCGTGACCTGGCTGAAGTCAGACGCTTAACCGACTGCACCACCCAGGCGCCCCAAGGATTATCTTTTCAAACGATGGGTCTGGACAACTCAAAGCTATCTGGAAGAACTGAACTGCAAGCATTACCACTCACTCTATACCACGATGAACTTGGAATGGTTTGGAGTCCCGAACGGGTTGGAAAATGTAAAACTAGAACACCTTTTAAGAGAAAACATGAGACACCATCTTTGCAAACTTTGAGTGGGCAGTAGTTTCTACGATGGGGGACAACAAGCACAAGGAAAAACATGGGCATACTTCACTTCATCACAAGTTTAAAAGTTGCTTTCCAGGGGCGCCTGGGTGGCTCAGTCGGTTAAGTGTCCGACTTCGGCTCAGGTCATGATCTCACGGTCCATGAGTTCGAGCCCCACGTCGGGCTCTGTGCTGACAGATCAGAGCCTGGAGCCTGCTTCAGATTCTGTGTCTCCCTCTCTCTCTGACCCTCCCCCATTCATGCTCTGTCTCTCTCTGTCTCAAAAATAAATAAACATTAAAAAAAATTAAAAATAAAAAAATTGCTTTCCAAAACACATTATTAAAATCAAAAGGCAAGGGTGCTCACCGGGAGAAGATGTTCACATATTTTCCCTGTACATACACACATATCTGAAAAGGGATATGTATCTAGAGTGCATAAAGAATCTTTACAACTCAATAATTGGACAAGAACCCAATAAATATGGCAATGTTTTTCACATATATTGCTGCAAAGACCATGTACGAATGGCAATGAGCATAGGAAAATGTGCTTCCCATCTTTATTGTTAAGAGAAATGCAAACTAAAAGATAATGATTTATTAATACACACTCACTGGAATGGCTAGAATTTAAAATACCGGCAACAACAAGTGTTGGCAAAGATAGAGAGTAATTGCAACTCCCAGTGTTGCCAGAAACGTAAAATGATAGAACCACCTGAAAATTAGTTTGGCTAGAATTTAAAATACCGACAACAAGTGTTGGCAAAGATAGAGAGTAATTGTAACTCCCAGTGTTGCCGGAAATGTAAAATGATAGAACCACCTGAACATTAGTTTAACGAATTCTATAATGTTAAGTATACACTCATCTTAGGGCCCAAGTACCTCCACTCCTAGATACTCACACAAAATAAGTGAAAACATATCCCCAAGAGCTTGTGAAAAAATATTTAAAGCAGCTTAATTCCAAATATATATTTTAAAAAAATGCAACAACCCAAGTGTCCATCACCACATAAATGCATAAACCTTTTCATAAAATAGGGTAATACAAAGTAATTAAAAGAAAAAGCATTGATACATGTGGCAACATGAATAGATTTACCCCCCAAAAAGTTGCATTTATGTAGGAAGTCAGAACTACAACTAACCCCAAAACATATTGTGTTTATGTGAAACCCCGGAAAGACTAATCCATGGGGATGGAGAGTTGATCAAGGTTAAGTCAGGGTAACGTGCACTAAGGGAGAAACAATGGAAAAGTGCTACAAGGGCATCTTTTGGGGTGACAGAAATACTTATTATCTTGACTTTTCTGGTGATGATTACATCGATCAAATCTCATTGAGCTCCACAACTAAAATGTGTTCATTTCATTGTTTATAAATTATAGCTCAAAAAAGTTGAAATCTGGCTTCTTTTTTTTTTTTTTTAATTTTTTTTTCAACGTTTATTTATTTTTGGGACAGAGAGAGACAGAGCATGAACGGGGAGGGGCAGAGAGAGAGGGAGACACAGAATCGGAAACAGGCTGCAGGCTCTGAGCCATCAGCCCAGAGCCTGATGCGGGGCTCGAACTCACGGACCGCGAGAGCGTGACCTGGCTGAAGTCGGACGCTTAACCGACTGCGCCACCCAGGCGCCCCAAATCTGGCTTCTTTTAAAGCCCAACTGTTTGAGACATCAGGTAGCTATCAAAAGAATGAGGACAACAGGCACTCAATGAGGGGAGAGAAGATCAGCCAGGAGAGAAGAGTCTAATATTTAGTACCAGTTTATACCTTGATGCATTGAACAACTCAGCCTATATGTGAGACATGGAAAAGCTGAGCATAATATAGATTAAGAGCAACGGGGCTGGGAGGGGCACCTGAGCAGCTCAGTCAGTGGAGCGTCCGACTTCGGCTCAGGTCACGATCTCAGGGTTCGTGAGTTTGAGCCGCACAGCGGGTTCTCTGCTGTCTGCGTGGAAACCACTTCAGATCCCCTGTCTCCCCGTTTCCCTCTCTCTGGACTTCCCCTACTTGTGCTCTTTTGCTCTCAAAAATAAATAAACATTAAAAAAAAAAAGAGCAACTGGGGAAGCCTCTAGGGCTCTGAGCAGTCTCTGAAGAGGGGGACAAGATTTGAATCTCAGGGCTCATCAGGTAGGAAGTAGCTGATAAATATCCTAGGCTATAAAAGCTGATAAATATCCTAGGCTATAAACTGTGATTCTACAAAGGAATTAGAATACATCGTAAATAGAGGAAGCATTTTAAAGATTAAAACCCTTTGTCACATCAGTTCAATCTTAGATGAGCTTTTGCTAGCTAGAATATCTGGTAAAATACAAAATAAATCTTCTATGGAGGAAGGTAAAGTCATTTCGTGCTCAAACTAAATCTACAATTTTTCATACTCAATCCCAGGCATTCAATAAAATATAGCTATGTATGTATGTAGAAAGAAAGAAAGAAAGAAAGAAAGAAAGAAAGAGAGAAAGAGAGAAAGAAAAAGAAAGAAAGAAAGAAAGAAAGAAAGAAAGAAAGAAAGAAAGAAAGAAAGAAGAAAGAGAAAAAGAAAAGAAAAGAAAAGAAAAAAGAAAAGAAAAAAGAAAAGAAAAGAAAAAAGGAAAGGAAAGGAAAGAAAAGAAAACAAGTGACCAAAAAGCAAGACAAACGCAATAGAATCACATGTAAAAGATATTCCATAGTTTGGAGTAATCAGTGTCATTATTTAACTATGACTAATGAATGTGTTTAAGAAATAAAGCCAAAAAACATGGAGAATCACATCAAAAGTTGAAAAAATCAAATGGAGATTCTGTAACTGAAATGAACTGTGGAAGGCAGAATTCCAAATGACCTCCTGCATTATTCCTGTATGTTAGGTTTTATGGCTAAAGGGACATTCAGATGTAATTAAGATTCTCAATTTGTTGATCTTAAAATAACGAGTTTATCCAAGGGGGACCAATCTAAGCACACGGGCAGGTAGGAACCGCATTTTCTCTGGTCAGTAGCAGAAGAGGAAGTGAGAGATTCAAGTTTTGAAGAAGTGTCAACTTGCTATTCCTGGCTCTGAGATTGGAAGGGGCCACATGTCAGAGAATGTGTGTGGTTTTGGAGATGAAAGCCACCATCAGATGGCCAAAAGTGAAACGGGGACCTCTGTCTTTCAACGGCAAGGAATAAAATATGACCAACAATCTGAATGAATTTGGACTCAGATTCTTCTCCAGATGAGAGTCCATATGGCCCACACCTTGACTTTGATCCTATAAGACTGTACATAGAGAACCCAATCAAAACTACCTGGAGTTTTTAGCCAACAGAAACATGAGCTAATAAATACCTGTTGTTTTAAGGTGTTTAATTTGCACGGCAATAGGAACTAAATACATATACAATAAACAGGAAGCAAGAACTCAGAAACATTTAATGACTGGGGCACCTGGGTGGCTCAGTTGGTTAAGGGTCCAACTTTGGCTCAGGTCATAATCTTGCGGTCGGTGAGTTTGAGCCCTGCGTCAGGCTCTGTGTCAACAGCTCAGAGCCTGGAGCCTGCTTCAGATTCTGTGTCTCCCTCTCTCTCTGTCCGTCCCCTGCTCATGTTCTCTCTCTCTCTCTCTCAAAAATAAATAAAGATTAAAAAAATTTTTAAACGAAGCATTTAATGACTGAATAAATACAGTTTAATAGAGCACTAAATAATGATAAGGTATGGATGATGAATTGGAAGGTAAATAAAATAAAAATTCATACAAAATCACACGGGAAGAAAAATGACAGACAACAGAGAAATGAGCTTAACATGTGGGAAATGTTAATTACAGTCTCGAAAGAAGAGGAAACAAGAATGGGACTGATGTGTAAGAAGAAATAATGTTAAAGAATTTTCCAAAACTGCTAAGAGATGAAATATATATCCATGAGAGATATGCTTCAGAGGTGCAGGTAAATAAACCATTTTCCCATAAAGAAAAACTGATGATTTAATCAGAGATAGGGCTTATGTAAATATTCTGATTTCCAACAAATACAAATTAAGTCAAGATTATTGGAAAGTATAAAAATGGGAGACCTGATAATGATTAAAGTTTCAATGCACAAGATGAACTTATGCTAAAGTTATATACAGTTAAACACACACCATCAAAGTCTGTAAAGTGAAAATTGTCAAAACAAAAGGAGATATAAACAAAAGCACGTAGTGGATTATTTTAGCAAATCTTTCCCAGTAATAGAATAAAAAAGCAGACCAAAAAATCAGTAAGTATAGATTTCAACTGCGTCATCGACAAATATGACCTAACTGATAATATGTAAAACACCAAATCGCAAGAGATACACAATATGTGCCAGCACCCATGGGACTTTTACCAAAATTGACCCTATTCTGGCCCCACAAAACAACAAATGCCAGGGGATGGAAACTGTGTCATCTGTGTTCTCTGACCACAGCATAACTAAACTAGATCTCAGTGACGAAGAACTATTAGGAAAAACCTCAAAGCCTTAGAAATTAGGCAATATTCATCAATCGACTAAGAAATGAAAATGAAAATAGAAATTAGCATATGAATTCTAATAAAAACATTTTATATCAATATTCCTTGATGCTATAATAATGCATACTTATAATAATAAGTCATTTTGAATGCATATATTTAAAAAGAACAATGTCAAAAATCAATAATCTTATTTGTTTCAAGAAGTCAGGATGTAAACCGTAACTGAAAGTGACTGAAAAATAGAATGAAGTTAGGGTGGACATTAATGAAATAGAAAATATCCTCCAAGAGACTGAATAAAAAAGCCTTTGAAACCACTACTAAAATTATTAAACATCTGGCAAGACTAATCTGGACAGAGAGAAAGGACCAAGAACAAATGCCAGCAAAGAAAAAGGGGTCAGCATTAGAAATCCGATAAATATTTAAAAAGATGTTTAGAAGACGTATCATTGTGGCATGAAATCTTACAATTTGAGAATTAGTTCTTTTCTTAGAGAAACTTGGTCTTGCCAAACAGTAATTTTGGTAATTTTGGTAAAACTTCAAATTAACTCTTACTTTTTTTCTTTTTCTTTTTCTTTTTTTCTTTTTTTTTTTTTTAACCACAGGACAGAAATAGCTAGATAATTCAAGCCCAAATCCTAACTGTACTTGTAGCAGAATCACAAAACAAGTTGGACGCAAAGCCTCACCATGTCTTTCATGGAGACCTTAGGATATGGATTTGAGAGGAGTGGGAGTTGGATGTGGTCTTTTGGAGTCGACTCAGAAAATTCCAAGAATCTTGACCCTCCTAATTACCCTGAGCCTGCCTTTCCAACAAGAGCAGCTCTTTTTCTCCTGTCAGATGTCATTTTCTTCCTCTGGCCGTAAAGACCTTTCACACCCCCGTCTTAACCAGTTGTCTGCCAGAGAAAGCCTACTGTCTGTCCTCAAGGTTCATACTCACTGTCTTGTTTTGATTTCAGACCTATAACCAGAATCAAAGACCATCAGTCACAGGAATGCAAATACAAGTACAAAAATATCTAGGAAATTGTGATAATTTATGTTAGATATCTAAGAAGTATGTGTGGAATTTCTTTTAAGGATCTAAATCCAAGGACATGGAATATAAAGTTGGGTTATATCAACTTTATTGATAAGAGCACATTTACTCAACATTCTCCATTCTGTGTGCATTGGCTACAGGAAGGGAAACGTTATGATAGAACAAGGAATTCACAGTGAGCAACTTCAGGCTAATTCAGAGTTCTCGACATGAAAACAAGAGTTCATAGTTTTACATACGTGTTTGTAGACGGGAACCAACCCATCCCTTTTACTGGATTTCCTCTACTATTCTGAAAGAATAATGTTGGTGGTAATTAACAGAATAGTCTGTGTTTAGATTACAGCATGTCCAAGTGGGATCTTGGCTGGAGAGAAATTAACATCCCCAGAAGCGTGTAAGGGGAATCATGGTACAAATAGAGCCTATTTGTAGTATTTAAGTCAAATTATGTTTTTTATTGTTGCTGTTGTTTTGTTCTTTTTACAGTTGAATCATGTCAAGAGAAAACATGAGCTTGTTTTGTGGGGTTGAAATACAGCCAGAGTAGAAGAATAAGCAAAGGGTAAAAGTAACAGAACTACAGAATAAAGAGAGTGAAGGGTGAGTGATAAAATGAATGTGCCTGTGTTTGTTTGCTCCCAGATCTTGTCTCCTCCTTTCCATTTGAGGAAGAGGACTTTCATGTGCACTTACTTGCCCGTTAGTTCTGGTTATGTTTGGCCAGTTTGGCCAATGGAAGGTGCTGATAGGGGAGTGGTTAGAAAGGAGGAGTCAGAATCTTCCTACCTGATCTTGATCTTTCTCTTTCTATGTCAAGTAGCAGAGAGATTCATTAACTTGGAACAAACCAGTAGCTCTGTTATTCTGCTTTAACTATTCTTACGAATGGTTTTGTCACTGGTCATTATATTTTATATACCTCAGCAAATATCTGCAGGTTTTTGTATAAACAATCCCCGTATGTTCCGTATTTAATAATAGGCTTGAATGGAATTTTCCTCCGTGGCAAACTCCGATTCATTTTAGAAAATCTATTGACTTTTCATTTATTTTTTAGTGGCCAGTCTTCTTATTGAACTCTTTTGTTAATTTAATTTTATATATGTTTTTGCTTTTGATTCTCCTGAGTATTTCTAATGGATGAAGAAAATGTCTGTAAATAATGAAAAATTTCCTTCTTCTTCACAACGCTCATATTCCTCATTAGTTCATATGTCATATTGCAATTGTAAAAATTGATAATAGGCATCCATCATTTCTTCCTAATGTAATCTCCTTCTCCATCCGTCCCTCCCTCCCTCTCTCTTTCTCTGTGTGTGAGTGTGTGTGTGTGTGTGTGTGTGTGTGTGTGTGTGTCTTCCTCTCTTCTTCATTGCATATATACAATGTTTTAGTTTGAAATACTTACCCTTCAGGTCAAGAACGTGTCCTTCTACTCCAGATATAGGTGTAGGTAATATTTGCATGATTTTATTTTTAATTTTAAAAATTTGGGATGGATTTTTATACCTTTGAAATAACTATGGATATAGTTCTTTTCAGTCTGATTATGGAATGAATGTTTTTAACAGTAGCCTATGATAAATCTTTCTGTTTCCTAAATAAATTATACTCCCAATGAGGTATTAATCTTTTAATGTATTATATTTTATCACTAATATTTTATTTAAAATGTATTTTTATCAATACAGTTTGTTCTCGGCTTTTTTCAGATTTTTTTTCGGGTCAATTTTTAGTATCATGGTTAAACAGTAAGTTTACAAATGATGGCTGTTATTATATACGATGGGAACTTTGTTTTTTCTTGAAGGTTTGAAATAACTGCTTGGAAATAGTGACATTCCAAAATGAAGATTAAAAGTATACCTCTGGAGGGAAAGGCTTCTATTAAAAATTAATAGGGAACAGATTCAAAAGGTAGATGAGGCCAACTGCAGATTTGACCAGAACGCTCAAAGTAAGGTAAATTTGGCTAATTAAGCTTTGGGAAGGAGGGCAAAGCCTTGCATAGACCAGCTTTAGGAACGCTATAGATGTTTAAATAGGATTTGAGGGTAATCCTACATGAATGAGAGAGAAGATAACAATCCAATAATCCATCCAATCATTGTTTGCCATAGAAATACCTAAAAGGTAACATCCATTCAAAAACTTGCTTCAGGCAGAACTCTATCAATAATATGTAGCAAACATTTGAAGTAACATAGCTGACATATTTTTGAGCACTTACCACACGCTGCAATTGTACTATTAGATGTATATGTATGGGGCACCTGGGTGGCTCAGTCGGTTAAGCGCCTGATTTCAGCTCAGGCTGTGATCTCATGGTTCATGAGTTCAAGCCCCACATCAGGCTCTGTACTGACATGACAGCTCAGAGCCTGGAGCCTGCTTCAGATTCTGTGTCTCCCTCTCTCTCTGCCCTTCCTCTGATTGCGCTCTATCTCTCTCAAAAATAAACAAACATTAAACAATTTAAATACATGTGTATGCATTATCTTCTTTAGTTCATAAGAAACCTTTATGAAATATATCCTATTATGTGTTTTGTGAAAGCCAAGGCTTTATGCATTTCGGGAACTTGCTCAAGGACTCAATACCTATTAAAATGACCAGCTTTTTATGTCAAAAACTATACTGTAAACAAAAAGACTGCCTGAAATATTTTTTAAATGACTGTATTAATATAGCAAGCCCTTTTTGAAAGGTTATTGATTTAAATCTATAATAAAACTGAATTCCAAGGACCAGGTGTAGACACTTGTGTCGTTCTCTAATATTATTTGTTTCAGTCTTTATGTTCTTTTTGCCATAAAAGAGATTAAATTTCAATTTCAGAAATATAGAGTCAGTGGAACAAACTTATCTCCATCTGGAAATCATGAAATAACACATCTGCCCCAAACTGTTGTGTATGATATTATTCTAAACCGGTATAGATATTACTGTAATTTTCAAATATAATAATAAAAACTGTTAAAGTGATGTATACACACATATATGTATGAATATGAATTCATATATATATTATGTGTATGCTATACATATTATTAAAAAAATACTAATTCATTAACAAGTTAAAAGGTGTATCCCTATTAAGCACATAATTATTTTACTACATATTTTTCTGAAGGGCAATCTCCTGAGTTTCCTAACTCCTTTTTTTTTTCTTTTTCAATTTGAGTTTGAGTTTTGTTTCACATGAAAGACAATTTAGCTCTCACATAATGTTGTCTTGATATAACAGACAACATATTTAAATTATAACTAAATTATTCTATTAGCCAAGACCACTTAGGAATCGTTTTAGTTTTTATTTTATCTTACTATTTCCTTTTCTATTGACAGAGCTTGGAGGGTGGGGGCTGGAAGAAAGAACTGATTGAAAAAGACATTCTTGGTAACTTTTACTTAGATGCTTTGTTAAAAACAGTTAAAGTCCTGTTTATGTTGCAAATCTGAACCAGAACCCTCCATCAGACTGGAACTTCCTGACACGGTAAGCATCAGGTAGTTTTCTGCCATATTTTCAGCACATCGGTACTCCATATGCTGTAAGAATGTCACTAAAGTCTGGCAGCAATTTTGAAAGGCTCTTGACATGTTGTTTGGTGTCATTCCCTAGTAGGAAGTGCCTGGGGTTGTGGCTAAAAGAAGGGGAAATTGTGGCAACTAAGAAACACAAAAGCCTAACAAAAGTGACTGGAATATGTAAAATGTTTCTAGAAAGTAACAGATGCAGATGCTTTGCGCTGGGAGTCTGAAGGGCAGAGAGGAAGAATGTGTGTGTGTGTGTGTGCCTGTGTGTGCATGTCCTTATTTGTGTATGAGAGAGGGAGAGAGAGAGAGAGAGAGAGAGAGAGAGAGAGAGAACCCACAGATTACAAGGACCCCTTGTGATCGGATGCTCTTTAAATACAACTGAGAAACAGGCATGTCACATTTTGGATCGTCATATTAAGTTGTGAGGTTCTGTTTCTTAAAAACTCTTTGAAAATTCAACTGGAAAACAGTGAACAGAGTTCTAGAAAATGTTCCAGTCAGTGCTGATCACAACAGGTGAGTGACTTCAATGCCAACCTACTCAGTCACCTTCTTTCTTCTCCTTGCCTCAAAGACAGGTTTATTTGCAGGAACCTCACCTCTCTATCCCCTTCAGCCATAGTCAACAGAATATATGCCCCATTCTCAGTCTACTCACAAATAGTCATTAGTATGTCAGTTGAGTCACTGGCCAAACCATTTGCCATCTTGTCACCAGTAAACACATAGGGAAGATTGTTCTTTTACTTCAAGGTTGGACAACTATAGAGGGCTATTGGTCGGGTAAATGTTTGCTTACGGATTATGGCTACTGGCACTGGAGGTGGAAAGGACACGAAGGTAATTTACTATTCATAAAACCTGACGACATGGGCATTGGAACTCTCCTGGAATGTTTTGCAAAGGAGATCAGCATTTGTGTATTATTAATATAGACCATTTTAACAATACTTTCGCATAGATTGGAATTCTGTTGTAAACGTTAGCTTAAAATCCTGCACATCACATTTCCTTAATTGTAGGATATTCTGGAAAGGTCAAAATTTCTACAATAAATACCATAAATATTCATATCATGAATATCAGGCCATAGACTGTTTATTGGTGCTTACACTTGTTTATGTTACTGTATTTTGATCATAAGAGCCTTGAAGTTCCTATTGTCCTCCACGTTATGCTTTAGTAATATAGTGTAGAGTTAATATCATTATTGTTTGCTTATATGGATTTGATAATACTTTGGGAGATTCAAACTCACTGTCTTTTTTTTCCCTTCATGAAGATTCTTGTGACTGAATTCAAGTTTGTAACGCTAAAACCTGTTACAAATGCTTTAGCTTCATCAGTCTTTGTTAGCATAAAAGGTTTGAAAATATGTGTAGAGACAAGTATTTGTGAATAGATGACTGAGAAACAGAAAGATGTTTTACAAGAGTTTGCTATCCAAATGTGAAGGTCATCCTGTATGGAATTCTTCTCAGCCTCTCCCATCACATCTCCAGGTTTTTGTATGCTTTAGTGCTTTTCAATATTTAAGGCTGTAAGGCATCTCTCTCCAGGAAAAAAAAAAAAAAAACTTCTAGCAAATAATCATAGAAATTCATTCAGAGAACAAAGTGTTAGAATGAAGGGTACTGAACGAGTCAGCTGGGGGAAAAATCAAGTAGTATTGGTTTGCTTCCAATAAAAAAAAAACTGGATTTTACTTACCTCTAAGAAAAAGGTAAGAATTTGATTTTAAACACAGCCTACAAATAAGACATAACGTGTAACAGCCTTCAAGAACGGCCGTCATTTCTGGCAAGTCCTAAAGTTAACTGTGAAATAAATGAATATGTACTTTTTAAATGCTGACTCATAAATACATTATCGCACAAATTTTATTCTAATTGACTTCGTGACATGAAACACCACACTCAAAAAGTACTATAATGTTGAAGTGGAGAGTAGATCTTCCAGTAGAAAGGCAAAGCAATTGATACTTTATTGAAATGATTATCCATTTCCTATTTGAAAATATCATGAGAATGACAGGAAAATGTGTACTAGAATTTCAAATTTGAATGTGTTACTAATACTGGCAATACACATTCAATGGAACTAAGTAAAGTTTTAAAAATCTCTAAATAAATAAAATTGCATTTAAGTTCATAAAATGCAATCCAGAAAAAAGAAACAAAATATGAATAAGCTGGAAAACTGATGGAACTTTGAGAATCGTGGTCAATATTAGACAGCAATGACTATGGTTTTGTCATGTAACAAATCACCTCAGTATTCTAGGCTTGTACTGTAGGTGAGTTTTGAAGGTAAAAGCCTTTATAATACATTTAATTGGGTTTGTTCGGGGATAGAACGGACAATAGTATTTTAATGGATAACTCAACAGTGGGTCGGAGGACACACACACTCCATGCCCAGGCACAACGCACAAGTCAATTACCTTAAAGTAGAGCATATAAAACACCTACCCTAGAGAAAGAAAAAAATTGTTTTAAGGTAGAGAAATTAAATCGTCAATATTTACCACAAAAATGGCTAATAAACAAAAAAGGAAAGAAAACCATTGTTTAAAGGCATGCTAGTGTAAAGAAAGAAAAACCTTCAAAACTTTAGAGAAATCCATTATTGAATTTAAAAAAACATTTTTTGAAAATGTGTGAAATAACTGATTATTGTTTAAAGTTTCCTTATTTATGTTGAGAGAGAGAGAAAGAGAGAACATGAGCAGCAGAGGGGCAGAGGGGGCAGGGAGACAGAGAGAGAGAGAGAGAGAGAGAGAGAATCCCGTCCACACTGTCAGCACACCCCAATATGGGTCTCGAATTCATGAATTGGGAGAGGCCATGACCTGAGCTGAAACCAAGAGTCAGACACTTAACTGACTGAGCTACCCAGATGTCCCCAAATAACTGATCATTTAATAGAGGCTCTACTTGAGTCATTAATCAGGGCTAACCTGTAGGAGTTGCTGAGGTGTGAAATCATTTGAGGGGCCCTAGGTATACACATTTCATTGAATCTTATGACAGCTTTTATTTTAGAATGATATTCTCATTGTTTCAGGAGATATAGCCCCAAACTTTATGTTACCGTTTGAGAATCCTTTCTGATTCTCTGGACTTTGTGTTGCATATGTTTTATATCTCAAGCATCTTTCTCTATGGTGAGCACATACTAGGTCTTCCTACCAGTTGGTGAATGAATGAATGAATACATTCATAAATGCAGACATCAATGATTATTTTAGAGCTTCATTGCAGTAGACAAGTATCTAAAACCTACTATGTATACGGCACCCTGCCTTTTGTTTTGAGGAGAAAATGACACATCTGCTACCAAAGAACTTAAAATCTAGGTAATTAGGGGTAATTAGCTGGGTGGCTCAGTTGGGTTAAGCGTCCAACTCTCGATTTCGGCTCAGGTCATGATGCCAAAGTTCAAGCCCCACGTTGGGTGCTACTGACAGCTTGGAGCCTGCTTGGGATTCTGTCTCTTCTTCTCTCTGCCCCTCCCCTGCTCATGCTGTGTGTGTGTGTGTGTGTGTGTCTAAAAATAAACAAAACTTTAAAAATTATTTTTAGGGGCGCGTGGGTGGCTCAGTCGGTTAAGCGTCCGACTTTGGCTCAGGTCATGATCTCACGGTCAGTGGGTTCAAGCCCCGTGTCGGGCTCTGTGCTGACAGCTCAGAGCCTGGAGCCTGCTTCAGATTCTGTGTCTCCTTCTCTCTCTGACCCTCCCCCATTCATGCTCTGTCTCTCTCTGTCTCAAAAATAAATAAACATTAAAAAAATTAAAAATAAATAAAAATAAAAAGATAAAAATTGTTTTTATTTTAAATCTAGTTCAGCTGGTGACATAGGCAAGCGTATATATGAAATAAGCTAGTTTGGTACATATGGTAAATAATTGCAGAGCAAGGAAGTAGAATCACAAGTAGGGGTATTATAGAGCATATGGGATTAGACGTGGCCATGATGGTTTGATAGGAGAATTATGTTATTTAATTGAGATATCTAGAGAAGAATCATCTGAAATTAAAATGGAACCTACTGCAAAATAAAAGACAAAGCATTAATTTGATTACAAATTTGGAAATTCTCAGCTGAAAGGAAGTGTTTAGGTGAAGGAGTTAAAGCATGGGTAAATTGGTGCAAAGTTGCACAACGATTTATTGTCAGAGTCTAGAAGACTGGGGTGAAAGGCCTTCAGGCCAGGCTGGACTTAATGTCAGGAATGAAAATGGCATTCAGAGAAACCCAACAGGAAACTTCAAAGTCCAGGTCTCCATAGGCATCATCTATGGTTCTTCCATGATTCTGCAAAGGCAGCTCCTACCACCTTAAACTCAGTTGATTTCATACATTTGGCACATTTCCTTTTGGATTAAGGTGAATCTCCCTGAAATGTGTGTCTGAAAATATCAACCCTACTCTGTAGCCAATAAATATGGGAAATGCTTCACTAAAGTTATAGATTAGTGGCACTTTTTTATTATTAATATGAAATATATCTATATGTCTTTCCATCTGAGATTTTTATATTGAAACCTGAAACATTTCAGCATCAAGACATCATAAAACACTGCTTCTCAAAAAACGAATGATAAAGCAGATGTGATTAGTTTTATGTCATGAGCTTCATGGGTGATTGTGAAATATTAGTTATTATCTTTTACTTTCCTTCTTAACTGTATGAAGATGAACACATTTGTAAAGCCTTTGCTAGAGTGCAGTAAAAATATTGTACATTCAGTTTTTGACTTCCGAGATCTAGCCTGAAATTGGATGGCATATAATGTCAAAATACAACTACACTTACTTCTTTTCCATTTTTAGTTGAATACGATACCTATTTATAAAAGAAAAGGTTGAAAATAATGCTACATGAGACTCATATGCTCACGAGATTTCCCAAATGTGTAATATCTGTGTTAACAGTGGCTAATATTTGACTGATGTTGCAATACATTGTAATAATTTTAAATGAAGCTTTACATTCACATCCTTGTATCTTAAACAATACATTTAAACATGCATTTTTGTTTTATATTAGTAAACAGGTATTACTCAGTGATCTGTTAATAACATCAGAGGGGTCTCCTTTCCATGCATCTTTGTTCATGAAACATTCCTCTATTTAACTTTGCAAGGGAATATCGCAACACTACATATTGTTCCGAAATTAAGTGTTTGCAATTACACCAAGCACTTAACCAACACCAATATATTATATATTATATACATATAATATATAATATAATAACTGTATATAATCTTATTATATAAGATATATAATTAAATATATATATATATATGTATAAAAGAAATAGAAAAGCAAGTGTGTGCATGTCAACAAGTTGCCTAACAATCAAGATCAATAAACAAAACCATAAGGCTGCAGAAGTACGCTCCCCCCTCCTCCAATTCATAGATGAATAGAATCAATGCTTGAGAAAATTTCCCTGGAGGGTACAGGGTGGAATTTGGAAACTGTAAAAGGAGCAATGAAAATGAGAAGAACAGATGGAAGCTATTAAATCAGAATAACATTGCCTCTTACAAAGACTCGAATCAAATGTCATGAACTTCTATTATTGACAACACAGGCAGGCGGCATAGTTATCTGTGGACTTTAAAAATATATTATATGCAATATCACACTATAAATAGTAGTAAATTCTGTCTCAGCAAAGTGCCATGCACCTGGTAGGTACACAATAAAGATTTTTTGGGGATGATGTTATCCCATTTTTAATCAAGTCACATGTCTAGAAATGTTAACGAGTAAAGATTGCCAAAGCGCTTAGTATACGTTACATATCATAAAATTGTAGAAATCCTTAAACGAGAAGCATATTTTAAATGTAAGGATTATTTTAGTTCGTTACAATGACCTACAGTTTTAGATAAAGGGGTATTTGAAGCTTTGATATAGTTTTAATGTTTTAAATGCGATCACGAGTGATTCTTATTTCTTTATCAGAAATGATCAAATGATCAAAAGCTCTTGGCACATGCTTTCCACCTGGATTCCCTCCTTGACCTCTATATCCTGAATGGAGCATTTTAACGCCTTAGGAAGGCATGAAACTATTGAGGGATTTGCAAATGAGTTTCTTCAAATGGGGCACATGGGTCTACAGGTCATGTTGATGTACTTGCTCAGTCTCTTCTGCAGACATGTGTTCTCTTGATCTCCCACTAATCCAGCTGTCGGTGCACATGTGAGCCCAGATGATGTTCTAGCAGCTCCTTGCCTCCTTCCCCCACCTGCTTGATGTCTTCCAGTGGACGCTTACGTGAATCGCCATGCCTCTCATTTTACAACTCATTGGCAAGTCTATTTCCTCTTAGGTATTTTCTAAGAAATTCCATGTACTTATCAATATCCCCCTATTGTCCTCTTCATCTTTGTTTCCTTCCATCAGGCAATGTGAACACAACCCAACAGAACTAATCAATTAAAATTTTTGAGAAAGGAGAAGAAGGAGAAGAAGAAGGAGGAGGAGGAGGAGGAGAAGGAGAAGGAGAAATACAAGAGAGAGAGAGAAGGAAAGAAAGTTGTTGCCTTACTGATATCAAGTAATAAGTGAAAGATTAAAAGATTGATTTTCATTTTTTTTTTTGGTTTTTAATGTTTTGATGATTTTACAAAGAGCTGTGACAACCTACACCCTTACCTGAAGGGAATATTTATAGGCTACCTCTTAATTTTCGAATCACCATAAAGATTACTTTAGGGGAATTGCCTAATTTTCATGATCTCCATGATAATTTTTGCATCCCTACACAAGAAGACTGGGCTATGTTTTGCTGTTGACACACAGCCTATTACGTATTCCAGGCTTGGTGGAATTGTCTGGGATCTTGGAAGTACTGATAATTCCTTGATTTGGAAAGCATTAAATACACTTAACTGAAATGGTAACCCTGTTTAAAATTGTAGAGGACAGCTGCAAATGCATCAGGTCTGAAGCCAGGTGACTAACACCACAGGCTTTTATCTCTTTATTCATGATCATTATTGGCTATGACCTCTGTGACTGCTGAATGGCTCCAAACTTCCCTCACCCAGTGTCTGGCGACCCCTTATATGGACCACAGTCAGCCAAACACTCCAATTAAGGTGATGTGAACTTGAGTAAACTAATAACACTTTTTTTTTATCCCCCGGTATTGTGATCTTAAGACTTTTCTCTACAGTGGGAGAGGATACCTTAATTTTCACAGAGAGTTCAATTGGCCATAATTAATAACGTATGTCATTTAGAACTACACTTAGCTGCAGAAAATAGACCGCATTCAATTTATTTAAGGGAAATTTTAAGATCCCATTTTTTTTCTCATTTTAAGCTTTTTAAAAAATGTGGCAGAGATAGGGGCAGAGAGGATCTGAAGCAGGCTTTGTGCCACTGACATCAGTGAGCCTGATGTGGGGCTCAAACTCACAAACCATGAGATCATGACTTGAGTCGAAGTTGGACACTCAACCGATTGAGCCACCCAGGTGCCCCTAAGCTTATTTTATTTATCGTGATTACATTAACACATAACATGATATGAAGACACTGAATCACAAACACTTTCAAATATAACCTGTTTGCACGGCATCTAAATGCCTTACTCTTACTGTTTTAATCAGAATAGTAATACTTAGAACTGGTAAGTCTTAGGAAATACAGAAAAGAGTATTTGTGAAGAGCTAAAAGACCTTTTAAATTCGGATAGGGTCACAATTTAGTTGAAGGCCATCGTTCATCCATGAATTTGATCAATGTGGATTGAGTACAACCATGTGCCAGGAATTGACAATGTAATAATGGTCAAAGTGACATTCCGGGAACATAGTTTTGACAGTGTTGTGGTACAGCCATGTACTAGGTGCTACAAGAACACTCGGATAATGGTGGACAGATGGAGGTGATGAGGCAGATCATTGAGAATTTGCTTGTAATTTAAAACACAAACTCTTAGACGTGTTTCCATATCTCAGATTAAACTGTGATGACACTACCTTATCAGATAGCAATGCTGACGTCACTCATTGACTCACTTTTTTCTACATTGTAAATAAATTTTTACTCTTCTCTGTTTTACTGGGAAGAATTTGGTCTATGCATAAGAATATAGACACCAGGGGCGCCTGGGTGGCGCAGTCGGTTAAGCGTCCGACTTCAGCCAGGTCACGATCTCGCGGTCCGTGAGTTCGAGCCCCGCATCAGGCTCTGGGCTGATGGCTCAGAGCCTGGAGCCTATTTCTGATTCTGTGTCTCCCTTTCTCTCTGCCCCTCCCCCGTTCATGCTCTGTCTCTCTCTGTCCCAAAAATAAATAAACGTTGAAAAAAAAATTAAAAAAAAAAAAAAGAATATAGACACCATAGACGTAATTTATGAAACACAATAATCAAATACTCAACTTTAGAAAGTGAAACTTATCATTACCGCTGATGACCTCATAGCCCTTCCTTACCAATTCCCAAACTCGCTTCTGCCCAGGAAGTAAACATTAAATGTAAATTAATACTTTAAATCATTGTTAATCATCTTAAGTTAATAGTAACAATTGTACGCCTTTATGGATTGGTGATCTCTGGAGATATCCCTAAGTAATGGATTCTTTTATTTCTGAAGTTGTAAAAGATGTTATTTACTGATTGCCTTTCGTAAATGAGGTATAGTTTGTAACTTGCGAATTTTTTCAACACCTTATCTGAGACTCATCTTGGGGCATGTGGCTCTAGTTCACTCGTTTTCGCTGCTATATTGTATTTCATTATGTAGTTATAGAAAATCTATGCATTTATTTATTCAGTGAATGAGTTAGTTATTTTTGGTCTCACAAACAATGTTGGTGTAAACATTTTCTTGCATGCTAATTCATGCATGTGTTGGAGTTAACTTGATAATGCCAATTTGTTTCCATAGAGGTTATGCCAATTTTCACTCCCACTGGCAGCATTTAGCATTTCTGGCTTTTCCATATCCTTGCCAACATTTGGCATTATTACACTTTTAATTTTTTTTTCTTGACAATCTGGTGGTTGTAAATTGTGTCTCGTTGTGACTTAATTTACCCTATTATTAAGGAGATCAAAAGTCTCTACATATACTTATTGATTCTTCATGTTTCTTCTGCTTTGAAATATCTATTACCTTCTTTTATTTTTCTATGAATTTTTTATGTGAATTCAAGAGAATTCTTCAGATATTCTGAGATATTAGCAGATGTGTCTACAACCCACTCTTTTCTTTTGTGCCTTTTCTTTTCACTTTCTTATGTTCATCCTTTTGATGTATAGAAGTTCCTGATTTGAATGTAATGTAAGTTAGTGCTTCTTATGCCTTATATGTGAACTTACACACTCTGCACACCTAGTGATAGTCTATACTTTCTTCTAGAAATGTAGTGTTCCAGAAATGTAGTGTTCCCTTTTGCATTTGATTTTTAATTCATATTGACTGATACTCATGGGAGGTAAGGATCTTCATTTTTATTTTGCCCACCTAGTATACGCAATGTATGAGAAACACCACAATGAAATCTAATAACGCACAATGGAATAAAATAAAGGACAGTGTGCCTCACTTCAACAGAGAGGAGTAGTGAGGAAAATACGTTAATACCAACCATACCTTGAGTTGGTATGGCACTTCATAAATTAAACAGTCCTTCATGCAACCAGAAATCTGCCGTGTGAACTTCCTAAAACGTAAGTCGCATTATTCCACTCCTGTGTTTAAAAAACCTCAGTGTTTTATTGTTGTTTTCAACTGAGAACATTCTCTTTATGTTTTCATTATGTTTTAATCGAAGCATAGATGACCCACTGTGTCACGTTGGTTTCAGGTGTCAAAACACAATGATTCAACAACTCGATGCATTACTGTATGCTTGCCCCAACTACAGCCAGCTCTCATCTCTCACCATGCAATGCAGTTATAATGCCACTGACTGCATTTCCTATGCTGTGCCTTTCATTCCTGTGACTTATTCATTCCATAAGTGGAAGCTTGTATCTTCCCCTCCCCTTCACTCATTTTGTCCATCTCCCACCCCCTCCCCTCTGGCAACCATCAGCCTGTTCTCTGAATTTATGGGTTTGATTCTGCTTTGTGTGTGTGTGTGTGTGTGTGTATGTGTGTGTGTGTGTTTAGTTGTTTGTTTTGTGCTTTCGATTCCACATATAAGTGAAGTCATATGGTATTTGTCTTTCTCTGTCCAACCTATTACACTCAGCATGATACCGTCTTCAGCCATCGATGTTGTCACAAGTGGCAAAAATCTCATCCTTTTTGAGGATAAAATCTTCGGCGTGTTCGTATACTGTCCAAAACAGAACTTAAACTCCTTAACTCCACCAGCACAACACTTGGTCACTTAACCACCTTCTACCTCTGCAGGGATTGCTGTGTCCACCAGCCCACTCGTCTTCCTCTTCCAGACACACTGAATTGTGTGGAATTCAAAGTTCCACGCCATCTTTTATGGTCATTCCTTTCTTCGCTTCTGAGGGTAGTTTAGTTAGTTTAGTCAGAAGGCTGCCAGAACTCCAGAGAAGAAACGATGACTTACTAAGGTAGTGGGTGTGAAAATATGATGAGATCATTTGAGAATGAGGAAGAAAATACCTTCGGTAGGACGCTTGGACTATGCAGACATATAAAAACGAGTGAAACAAACAAACAAACAAAAAAGAACGAGTGAGACAGAGAGTAGATGAGAGTTAATCTCATTATTTTCATGTAGCAAACTTTCTGATGTGCCAACATATATTTCTCTGCATGACTAAAAGAGCGAAGGAAAAAGTAGGAAGCAATTAAAACAGACCTTTGATTTTGGCAATTCAGTTCCTTGGCTATAGATTTTTGGATAGGCCTGCTTATCTATATCGGTTTTTTTTCACCATATTCTTTTTTTTGGTGAATCTATATGCTGCCATCTTCAATAGTGCAGCATTTATAAGCAGGTAATGCTCTTGTTAGAACAGAATTTTTAGTAATTTCATAGTATATACGCTTTTGGCCGAAGCTAATCTTCTTCAGAGAAACTTCTCGATTGTTCACGTGAGCATTCAAAGCATTCAGTGGATCTTAATATCCAATTAAAATATACTTAAAGCTACTTTTTACTTAGTCGCTGTCAACTAAAGCCTTTAATGAAAGAAGAATTCCAAGCTATGCATACAATTTTAGTTCATGATTTCACTATTGCAGACATTAGCCAGTGCTAATGTTTTTACTCATTCTTTAGCTGAATCAAGTGCTTGGAAATTCGAACCAATAAAATGTATCCTCATTCTATTGTCCTTTAAAATTCTATGTCTAGAAAATCTTTCAAGTTTTTCTTCAAGCAATTTTGGTGCGCGTGGGATGGGTACCATTCCCTTTTAAACTGTCCTTGCTGCAGAAATTAATTCAAATTCCACCAAATTTGCAACGAGCCGTGCCACCCAGCATGTTTCTTATAATCAATGGCAGCCTGTGTCTTTTCAGACTCGTTGCTGCACTTAGTGGCCCACTGAGCTCAAACGGCAGCCCATTCCAGAGGCTGCGGACCTTTTTCTGATCAATACCAGCCTCAGGATCCGTGAGGTCAAGTTTGTGTCCTTTCTTGCTACAGAGCTACTTCTAGGCGAGGTCACTTTTCTTTGTGTTCCTGGCCTCTCGCTCACTTCCTTTATTTCGGGATCATTGGATCTCTGCTTTCAAGCTCCCTGCACTCAAGCCCCGCTGAGCTGCGGCACTACCTTTGTCAAAGTCTCTTTCCAGCAAAAGCCCCGCCAAGGCTCACCTCTGCACCTTGCACCGCGGCCCCTCCTCAGATCCCCGCGGAGGGTTGGGGTGGGCAAGGCCTCTGTAGAAACTCAGCTATTGTTGCTTTGGCTTCTCCTTTTCCTTTATATACAGACCAGCTATTCCTCTAGTGTTCCAACACACCTCCAAAGTGGAAATGCAGAATGCTGGAAAATTCATGGACTTTGGGGATGGCGAAAGACCTTTTCCATCTGTGACCGTCTTAGCCTCAAAATTTTCAGGGCTTTATGTGAGAATTAACATTTTACCACGTGCAAACATAACATTTCAATACACAGTAGGCTGTAAAGAAATGCTAGATACTGCGCTTGACCACGACCGCACCTTTTGCCCGGGACATTTCGGCCCTCTCCGTTTCTTAATTAATTAATTAGTTCATTCAACCCTCCCTTTCTTTTGAGTCCCTCTCCTCTGGGAGGCACTTAGTGTTAGCCACATAATCTGGGCTGATAGTTTCACCTTATCAAAATACTTAACACAGCTCTTTACTAAATCTAACCAAATCTATCTAAATTGGCACAGTTTTCTAGACTTTCCATTGGTCCCGCCACCTCATGCATCACGTATTCTCAGAGATTTTGAAAAATGGAGCACGGGTTAGCTCCAGTTCTGTGGAGACCCCCCTCAGCTTCCTCAGACAAGAGTCAGGGGCTCCACGTTCGGTTTTCCATTTCTAGACTGGGAAAGTTCAACTGAGCATTTTCTTCATGGGGCAGGGAGGGAAGGGGGGCGTGGAAAGTTCCATTTCAGCTACCACTCCTGCAGTAGTGAGGGAAAGAATCCTTTTAGGTTGGCAATCTCCAAATTAGGTAGCTATCATCATCCTTCATCAGAGAGCGTGGGCACTAAGAAAAGAGCACATAGTGATGGGTGGTATCTTGAAACACAGCTCTGGACTTTTCTTTCTGGGTGTCTTTTGTAACAATAAGATATCCACATACAAATATCTGGCACAGCCTTTATCTATTTACCCCTCCATCTATCCATTCTTTGGACCGCTTTGGATTAAGTAGCTAGGCTTGCCAGG